>NC_081337.1:143372-425138 GCF_022539665.2 Daphnia carinata
AATGATGGTTGAACCGCAGCGATTGGATTATTGGGACAAAGATTCGCCGTCACGTCGTTATTCACTTTCAGAATTGAAACAACCGGTTTCATTGCCCGTCGAAAAGATCATGGAAACCGCTTTTTCTGCCTTGAAATCGAGCGTCACGGAACGGCACACCGGACGCAGTGTTGGGAAGTTGTTCCGCTGCTTCCTGTTGTCCTCACTTCATCTGGACGACGATCGTCTTGTAATGCAGCGCTTGCTGTCTCATCATTCGTTCTTAGAGGAGATGTTCATCCTGTACAAAGTCCATCGTTCCAGTGCAGTGACAAGCAAGCAAGACATATTCATCAAACGGCAGTCACTGCTATGTTCGTCGCTGCAGCTATCAAGGAGTTGAGACAAGCCGTACTGCCTACAATGGTGTCCCTTGTCCGACACTACACGCTGGTTGCCGTCGTCCAGCAGGCCGGCCCATTTCCTATGCTTGTTCCAGGTCGCTCTGCGCAGCGTATTCTGGGGATGGATCCACTTGTTCTAGTCGATGCCTTAGCCACAATAATGGGCCACGAAGAAAAAGAACTGTGCAAGCCAGGGCATTTGGCGTTAGTGTTAATGCTAGACACGGCTTCAATCGTTCTCGGGTCTAAAGAAAGAGCCTGCAAACTCCCTCTCATGGAATACCTGGCTGAACGGATGTGCAGCCTTTGCTACGATCGTGCTTGGTACGCCAAATTGGGTGGCTGCATTGCCATCAAGTTCTTGTTTGAACGAATGGCATTCAAATGGGTTCTCGATCACCATTATGTGTTCCTGAAGGCCCTCCTATTTGTCATGATGGATCTCACTGGTGAAGTGTCAAGTGGAGCTATTGACATGGCCAAAGCCAATTTGGAGAAAATGCTTCTCTTGTGTGCCACTCCATTGCCGGAACTTTTACCTTCTCCTGAAATAGTATCGGCGCAAAAAAAAAGTTTGCACGACGTGACTCATGAACTCGTACGGCAGGTCACCAGTCCAAACTCAACGGTACGTGAACAGGCTATGCACCTGTTACAGGTATTGGCACGTATCACAAACCAAACACCAACTGCGATCATGGAACCTCATAAAGAAGTTTTGGCTGACATGATTCCACCGAAGAAACATTTACTGCGGCATCAACCCGTCAACGCTCAAATTGGCCTAATGGACGGCAATACGTTTTGCACGACCTTGAAGCCGCGACTCTTCACGATTGATCTCAACGTTGTTGAGCACAAGGTCTTTTTCCACGAGTTGCTTTCACTGTGCGAGGTGGATGACACAGTTCTCTTGAAACTACCCTGCTACAAGTCGGTCAGCAATCTGACACCACTGAGGAAATCTGCATTGCAAGCCCTGGCCGCGTGTCACTACATAACGCAGTGTCGTGACAAGATCCTGAACGTGATCTTCAAAGCTTTGAGTTGTAACAACGCCGAACTGCAAGAAACGGCATTCTCCTGTATGAAGAAGATACTGGTTGGCACTCAAATCGAAATGGAAACGGTGCACGCGGCCGTTCGTCCGTTGCTACTCCTATTGGGTGACTACCGCAGTCTGTCTACCAACGTCATACTGCGCTTGTCGCACACGACCCAACTTTTCCCTCACGTCTTCAACGAGAAGCTTTGTGAGCAACTTCTTCAACATTTGCGCAAGTGGCTCGAAGTGGTCATCGTGGCGTTCAAGACTGGAGGGAATCGTCCCGTTGCAACCCATACCAGCAGCGGCCCTTTCAACAGCAGCAGCAGCCTTTGCAGCAATGAAGTTAAGGTGGCCATCGGCATCATCGGCCTGTTCCATCAGATACCAGCCGCGTCGGCCAGATTTCTCGAAATTCTCTGCAAACTGGTACTGCAAACGGAACGCGCTTTAGGATTGGAGCCAGGCAGCCCATTCCGCGAGCCGTTGATCAAATTTCTTTTGCGATATCCGACGGAAACGATCGATTTACTATTACGAGACGATATTATTGGCGATGCCGATTGGAATCGCTTTTTGGAGCACTTTGTGCGTCACAACGATGGTAAACCTTTCCGTGACGCCATCAAGGCCAACACCACTAGGCTGATCAATTTCGTGCTTGGCGGAATCCCTTCGGAGTCAGGCACGGCCAAGCCTCATCCGTTGCAAGTAACTGTTCGAATCTTGCGCATCATTATTTGCAAAGACGACCAGTGGATATCGGAGCAAGCGGAATTGATAAGCGTTTTGACGAAAGCCTGGTACTCGGGTCGCTATGACGAGAAGAAGACGAGCGATCTTTCAATTGCTGAGCGAAAAGAGCAGCGCCAACTGGCCAAAATTCTGTTGCACTACTTTCAACAGCACCCCGAAGAAGTTGAGTTACTGTTTCATCTGATGCGCGCCTTGTGCGATCGCACGATTCCCGATTTTTATTTCTTGAAAGAATTTTTGGAGAAAACTGTCGGCCAGTCGTATGGCGCCGACTGGAAGCGAGCATCGTTCTTCAAATTTGTGGAGCTTTTCCGCAATCCCAATCTCGGCCAGGAACTCAAAGCCAAAATCCTCCAGCACATCATCATTCCGGGATTCTCTGTCAGCTTCGAACGAGGCGAAGGTGAACTGCTGATAGGGACACCGCCCACTCCCGATCAAGACAATAATGAGAGCGTGGTCAGTGTTTTCATCAATAAAGTGATTGATCCGGATAATCCTTTCGGTACGTCGGATGCCGTTCGAATCCTACTACTTCAGTTGAGTTGCCTGTTGGTCGAGCAAGCTTCGCAACATATCCACGATGCTGCTAACAAACGCCAAGGAAACAAGCTTCGTCGATTGATGACTTTCGCGTGGCCTTGTCTCTTAAGCAAAAACTGTGTTGACCCGACAACTCGCTATCATGGGCATCTGCTGCTTAGTCATATCATCGCCAAATTCGCTATACACAAAAGGATTGTGTTGCAGGTGTTCCACAGTTTGCTGAAGGCGCACGCCGTCGAGGCGCGCAGCGTCGTCCGACAGGCGCTCGAAATTCTGACGCCAGCCATGCCTCTCCGTATGGAGGACGGGAATACCATGCTTACTCACTGGACCAAGAAAATCATTGTCGAAGAGGGTCACACCATCGCTCAGTTGGTACATATCCTTCAGTTGTTGGTGCGCCACTACAAAGTTTACTACCCAGTACGGCATCATCTAGTGCAGTACATGGTAACCTCGATTCAGCGCCTTGGATTCACTCCAACGGCTACTTTGGAGCACAAGAAACTAGCTGTTGAATTGGCCGAAGTTGTTCTCAAATGGGAGCTTCAACGCATGAAAGATGAAGCCGATTCTGGAGGTGAGTCTTGCGATGAGACTCTGCCAGCAGGTTCGCAGAAAAGGGCAGGCAATGACGGACAACCGGAATTAAAGAAGCCGAGGCTTGCATCCTCATCTTCCTCCGGCAAAACGCTTGAAGTCAGTAAACCCATTGAGAAAACTCATTGCGACGCCATTGCAAACTTTTTGCTAAGGCTAGCCTGTCAGGTAATCTCTCTTCATATTTTTTTTTTATTAAGCTTTATTAAATCCTCTAAAAATCTGGTGTTGGAAGAGAAAAATAATAATAATAATCATAAATAGGTGAACGATACAACTTCTACGGCCAACAGTTCGGGAGAGCAGTTATCTAAGCGTTGTGTAGCCCTTCTGAAGATGGCTTTGAAACCTGACGTTTGGCCCAATTGTGAGCTGAAACTGGCTTGGTTCGATCGCCTTTTCCAGACGGCAGATAACACTCCCGCGGCTGCAACGGCGTCGGCGGCGACAGTCTCTGCGCCAAATTTTACCAACATTTGCACAGCCCTCGATTTACTAACTTTTCTGCTGAGCATCTTACGCAAAGAACAAATTCTAGCCGGATTTAAACCGCTTCAACGCGGCCTTTCTTCGCTCATGAACTGCGTAAATCCTAAGGTAATTTGAGTTGTAACCGTTGAGCTTTGCATTCAATGCAGCTTGTCATCTGTGTGCTCCTCTAATTCAGGTTATACGATGCCTTCACGGACTGCTATCTCGTCTGATGTCCGTGTTCCCGACCGAACCAACCAACTCCAACGTGGCGTCGAAGCACGAAGAACTAGAAGGCTTGTACGCTGCCGTTACGAAAGCCATTTACGAAGGTCTAGGTGCCTACGAGAGGAACACGACCGCCCCGTCCACGTCTTTGCTTGGAACCCTGATGCTACTGAAAGCTGCCTGCACCAACAATCCATGCTACATCGATCGACTCATTACATCTTTCATGAGAGCGCTACAAAGAATGACTCGTGAACATTTAGCGCCTGCAACTGGCGATCGCCAGACGACGGCGGCCACCACGACGACTGAGAGTGGCTTCAGCTCGTGCGAATTACTCATCCTCAGCCTCGACTTGGTCAAGAATCGTGTAGGAGTTATGGGAGTTGAGATGCGAAAAGCCTTCATCGGCTCTATTCTCGTTGGCCTCTTGGAAAAGAGTACTGAATCCAAAGTGGTGCGGTCTATCGTTCGTATGCTGGATGAGTGGATGAGAACAAAAACGCCGATCGCCATCAATCAAGGACCAAGCTTGCGTGAAAAATCCATCCTCCTCGTCAAGATGATGCAGTGCTTGGAAAAACGATTCCCTGACGACGCAGAATTAAACATTGCTTTCTTGGAACTTATCAACTTTGTGTACTGCGAGGAATCTCTGAAAGGTTCAGAACTGGTTTCCAAATTGGAACCTGCGTTCCTCGCTGGCCTTCGCTGTCCTCAGCCGTCAACCAGGGCAAAGTTTTTCCGGGTCCTCGATACCAGCATGAGGCGGCGTCTGCACGACAGACTCTTATACATTGTCTGCTCCCAAAATTGGGAAGCCATTTCGGCTCATTATTGGATAAAGCAATGTCTAGAGCTGATTTTGGTCACGTCTGTTTCCGGCGCTCCCATTCATACGGCTCCTGCATCGGCATTACTACCCGGCGTTACATCTGTCATCGCCACAGCCGATGCTAGTGAAAGAGAAAATTTCAGTGTAGCCGGAAACATTAAAGAGGAGCCCGAGGAATTGCTTGACGTTTTCGCTCACGTGAAGGAAGATGACATTGACATGGATTTGAGCAACGCTCCCAATGATCCGCTCACCCCGTCTGGCGTGAACAAGACTGGGTTAGCCACGCTGGTCAACCGTCAAGTTAAATTTCTGGAAAGCGGTCGGGAAATAACGTCGGCGCAATTTCTGGAAGCGGTCGCACAACTGGCCCATATGGATACATCTCTAGCTGAAGTTCTCTGGTTGGAGTTGTTCCCACGCATCTGGAAGGTCCTTGGTGAAAGACAACAACAAGCGCTCTCCGTTGAACTTGTACCATTCTTGTGCAGTGGAGCACACGTGATACAAAAAGATTGCCAACCAAGTGCCATCAATACGTTTGCTGAAGCCCTTTCGTTGTGTAGCCCACCAATTCGCATTAAACCCTGCCTTTTAAAGTATCTGGGTAAATCTCACAATTTGTGGCACCGAATGACTCTGATGTTGGAACAATTAGCATTCGACAGCGGCAATCCCACCGCGCACACCAAGGTGAGTACAACTATTTACGGAAAGAAAAAAGAACTAAAAGAAAAAAACAATAAATTCTATTCTTGGCAAGGTGAAACAAAAAGAAGCCAGCAATGATTTCGATTTGGACCCCGGAGCCGTTTCTCATCAGGAAACCTTAGATGCTCTCTCCGAGATGTACAGGTATCTTCGTTGAAGTACATTTTGTCAAAGTGGATCAATGCATGTCCTACCGTTGTATTCAGCACATTAAAAGAAGAAGATTTGTGGAGTGGATTGTGGCAACGTCGTGCTCATTTACCTGAAACCATCATTGCTGTTGCTTACGAACAACAAGGTTTCTTTGAGCAAGCTCAAGGAACTTACGAGCTTGCCATGACCAAAGTTCGACAAGAATTCGCTAACACGGCAGCTCCAATTTCTCTTCAGAGCGAATATAGGTATGAGACCAACATCGATACCGTTGCTTTTATCGGATGTTGATGTAAGAAATCCTTCACTGCAACAGATTACTTGAAGAACACTGGATTCGTTGTGGCAAAGAGTTGAATCAGTGGGAACTGCTTCAAGAATTCGGTTGCTCTCCCGAATGCTTGAACTACCAATTGGTCTTAGAAAGCGCCTGGCGTACACCAAACTGGATTGTCGTTCGAGATGCATTAACTCAGTTGGAACAAGCCTGTCCAAAGGAGTATGCATGGAAGGTTGGCACTAAATGGGAATCAGCTATATAGCAATACGTTACAGAAATTCGTTAAAATTTTACTGGTTATCACCAGGTTAATTTGTATCGTGGATTCTTAGCCATGTGTCACCCAGAAGAACAACACCCAAATATGGTTGAACGTTACGTAGAACTAGCGAGTAGCCTTTGCATTCGTGAATGGCGACGACTACCTGCAATTGTTTCTCATGTTCACTTGACAACCTTACAAGCTGCTCAACAAGTAGTTGAACTTCAGGAAGCTGCACAGATTCATCAAGGACTTCTTCAATCTCGACCTGGGACGCTACATGACGTAAAAGCTATCGTCAAAACATGGAGGAATAGGCTACCAGTCATTGCGGATGACTTGAGTCATTGGAGTGACGTTTTTACCTGGAGACAGCATCACTATCAATTCATCGTGTCTCATTACGACCAACAAAGTGATCAACAAGCCAGTGCCCAGTCGATGCTCGGAGTTCACGCATCCGCCCAAGCAATCATCCATTTCGGTAAAGTGGCACGGAAGCACAATTTGACTGGCGTTTGCCTTGATTCCTTAGCAAGAATCTACAGCATCCCAAGTGTACCTATCGTTGATTGCTTTCAGAAAATCAGACAGCAAGTTAAATGCTACCTTCAGGTGAGTCTTAAACATGGTATTTTGTGCAAAGCTCTTTAATTCCTTGGTTTGTAATTTTGTCTGAACGCAGGCTGCCAACGTGTTGGGAAAAAACGAGTTGCAAGAAGGACTGGAAGTAATAGAGTCGACCAATTTGAAGTACTTTGCCAAGGAAATGACGGCGGAGCTTTACGCTCTAAAGGGAATGCTACTGGCCCAAATTGGCAGGGCAGACGATGCCAACAAAGCTTTTTCGGCTGCTGTGCAAATGCACGACACGCTTGTCAAAGCTTGGGCCTTGTGGGGTGACCATTTGGAACAAGTTTTCACAAAAGATTCCCGTAACATTGGAATATCGGCTATCACTTGCTTCCTTCATGCGTGCCGTCATCAAAATGAATCAAAATCGAGGAAATATCTGGCTAAAGTGTTATGGCTCCTTACCTACGACGACGACAAGCTGTCATTAGCTGAAGCTCTGGACAAGTATTGCGTCGGAGTTCCACCGGTGCAGTGGTTACCGTGGATCCCTCAACTACTGGTTTGCCTTGTGCGCGACGAAGGAAAATTAGTCCTTAACTTGTTGAGCCAAGTTGGACGAATGTTCCCTCAGGCAGTGTATTTCCCCATCCGCACCTTGTACCTGACTCTGAAAATTGAACAGAGAGAACGTTATAAATCCGCCGAATTGGCAGCCACTCAGGCCACGGCTGACAGTGGTGCCACGGTTGGCAATGGGACACCCCAGGCTAGCACACCCGCTGCTGCGGGGGCGGAAGCAGCTGGTCCCATCAAAGCCACTGAGCCCATGTGGCGTTGTTCGCGAATTATGCATATGCAAAGAGATTTGCACCCTACTGTGTTGTCATCCCTTGAAGGCATCGTCGATCAAATGGTTTGGTTCAGGGAAAACTGGTACGTATGTCTGACATCCTCTAGCATTTATCTACTGTTATAGTCCAATAACGTTTTAACGTGGGTAATTATATTATCGATTACGTGTTGTAGGTATGAAGAAGTATTGCGGCAATTGCGACAAGGTCTCGCAAAGTGTTATGCTATCGCTTTTGAAAATCGAGGATCCGTTGCCGAAGCCACCATCACTCCCCACACGTTGAGTTTCGTCAAAAAGCTGGTAGCGACGTTTGGCATAGGCATCGAAAACATCGCCAATTCGGCCAGCGGCTCGTTCAGTAGCGCAGCTTCCGAGAGTTTAGCACGGCGAGCTCAAGCCACAGCACAGGATCCTGTTTTTCAACGGATGAAGACGCAGTTCTCTACTGATTTTGATTTCACGTTACCGGGTGCTATGAAACTCCACAATCTTATTCACAAATTGAAAAAATGGATAAAGATTTTGGAAGCCAAAACGAAACTGTTGCCAAGGTATGTGTATTTATCCACTTTGAGGTGCGTACAATTTGTCGGCTCAGTAACAAGAATCTCTCTCTCTCTCTCTCTCTCTCTCTCTCTCTCTCTCTCTCTCTCTCTCTCTCTCTCTCTCTCTCTCTCTCTCTCTCTCTCTCTCTCTCTCTCTCTCTCTCTCTCTCTCTCTCTCTCTCTCTCTCTCTCTCTCTCTCTCTCTCTCTCTCTCTCTCTCTCTCTCTATATTAGGTCCTTCCTTATTGAAGAGAAGTGCAGATTTCTCAGCAACTTTAACCTACAGACGGCAGAGGTCGAACTACCTGGAGAATTCCTTCTACCCAAGGTAGGGGCTTGTCCATCAATTTGAGACCCACTAGAATAATGCTCACTTGTGAATGATGTAAAAACCCATTCAGTAGAACTGCTCCCATCTTTGGTCGAGCTATTCAATGACACTTGCTGATAAGATCTGAAAACACCTTTTGCGTTATTTGTTTTAATTGGATGCCTGACATTTGGCCGTGTATCAATTCGTATTTCATGTCTGTATTTTGCATTTCGCTAGCATACTCATTACTACGTGCGCATAGCTCGTTTCTTGCCACGAGTGGAAATCGTCCAGAAGCACAACACAGCAGCCCGGCGTCTTTACATTCGAGGACACAACGGCAAAATCTATCCGTACTTGGTTGTAAACGATGCAGGCCTTGGCGACGCCCGGAGAGAAGAACGCGTTCTACAGTTGCTGAGAATGTTGAACAATTACCTGAATAAGCATAAGGAGACGTCGAAGAGATTCCTAAACTTCACTGTTCCGCGCGTAGTGGCTGTATCACCGCAGATGAGGCTAGTCGAAGACAACCCATCCAGCGCCACGTTGCTGGACATCTATAGACTGCGTTGCGTGAAACGCAACATTGAACACGACATGCCTATCGCCAAATACTACGAAAGACTAGCCACTATTCAAGCCAGAGGGTGTCAGGTAACCAGTGTCTTGTGATTCGTATTTCCTCTTGAGTTTAGGTTGTTACATGCGTTTTGGTTTAATATATCATTCAGGCTAGCCATCAAGTGCTGCGAGATATTCACAAAGATGTACAGCAAATCATGGTGCCACGAACTTTGTTGCGCGAATGGGCTAACGTCACGTTCCCATCAGCCACATTTTACTGGACTTTCCGAAAAATGTTAACACTACAAATGGCTCTGGTTAATCTGGCCGAATATGTATTGCATCTAACGCGTCTCAATGCAGACATGCTGTACATACACCAAGATTCAGGCCTTCTCAGTGTTTCCTACTTTAAGTTTGATGTTGAAGACTCGAACGGTGAATTAGATGCCAATAGGCCGGTGCCGTTTCGTCTCACGCCGAACTTGGCCGAGTTTTTAACGATGATTGGAGTGGCTGGTCCTCTTACAGCTAGTATGATTGCTGCGGCTCGTTGTTTGGTACAGCCCAGTGTCAAAGTTGCTGCTATCCTGAAAGCAGTTTTGCGAGATGAGATGATTGCCTGGCATAAGAAGAAAACCGCCGACGAAAAAGAAAAGGAAGGTGGCGGAAGTGGCCAAGTGGAAGGAGAAATTCTAATTGGTTTGGTTAATAAAGCAGTCAATGCGATTATCAACAGGCTCCAAGGGTTGTCCACATTCGATGGAAATGAGTCTAAAGTCAGCACTTTGGTTGCCGCAGCCAATAGTAACGACAATTTGTGCCGAATGGATCCTTCGTGGCATCCGTGGTTGTAACGTAACCATTTTCCCCCAAGCTGATAATGTCTAACATCAAATGTAAACATCATGTAACCAAGTATAAAAGCTTGCTTCATCAATACACTTGTCAATTCTTTTACTTGGCGGTGTACATGCACCTAAAATGATTTGAGTTGCTATTTAAAAAAATCTAATTTTGCGAACTTCGCTTTGCCACTCATCGCATTAGGGATGCACTTCGCCAACGGTTGCTAGTCAGACATGTAGATATTGCTTAGATTTTTTAAATATTGTGCAAGAAAAGCTCAGTTTTTGATGTTTGATTATTATTATTTTTTTTCATACTTGAAAAAATGTTTAATCACACAAAATATATAATATGCGGCTTGGTAAGGAAATAGGTTACAACAAGTGGAATGATACATGGTCATCTTGTAGGAGATTAGGGGCAATTGAGACGCAGACTCGATGATAACAAAATTCTCTCAATTGTTATGCTACGAATGTGAAGTTAGAACAAATGTGGCACAGTAGAAATAACAAGACATAGCAAAAACAACACAATAAAACCTTGACTTAGCGAGTTTTGGTCCACTCTTTAAAAAAAAATTATATATATTTCTTCGGGATGCTGAAAAGAATTCAGTCACAAAACAATACGCACGAAACTGCCCTCGTGGGATTCTTGTGGCACAGAAACGCATAGCAGCTACCTCGTGAGAATACACCACGATTGAGGGCTACAAAATGACACATTAAGCTTTCAAAAACTTACGTTCGAGATCATGGTTGATTTGAGATTTTTTCGCGAGATGAATTAACATTTACCCACATCCCATGGATTTAAATATGCCAATAGCTCATTCAGAAGATGCATTCCTTGTTCTAACAGGTCAATTACGAAGGAGGGGCATATCAAATTTTCCTTTGGGCTATTCTTTGTTTGTTTGCTAGATTTTTCTTTGTAGTATAGAAAACTAATAGATATCAGCTTTGTTTAATCAAATATGTAGAGAGTATTTGCACGAGTTGCAAAATCTTTAGAACTAGGGCCGTTGATTCGATTCCAAACCATGGCCAGCAAAAAGGCAAGCTTGGATAGCAGGTCGCCTTTCTTCAGCTGATGTCTCATGTGATTGGATTGGCTGTGTCCTGGAAAAACAATTGAAATAAATTAATGTAAATACAGGAAACATAAAGTGTAAAAAAAAAAGTTAAGTAAACTACCTTTGCATGTGCGTTAACGGTAAACTGTTAAACGGTGAACACGGCGCAGTAGTACGAAGTTGAACGGAACCGTTGCTCGTCATAGGTAACGAGGTAAATGTTGTCATTTTCGGTTTGACATAACCGTACGGATTGCATAAGTCCCTATTTGGCATAGCCAAACGAGGACCATGACTTTGAATCGGTAGGATGTTTTGGCGTTTTGAGCTGCAACTGAATCCAGAATCGACTCCGCTGCTATCGCTGCTACTACTCATCTCGTGCAAGTCGACTGGTTCCGTTTCTTCCGGTAACGTAACCAGAGGTAGATCACGTAGCGTTGCGTAGTCTCCGTCTTCTTCAGTGCTCGGGATGCGCATAAACGGTTTCCGCACCGGACGAGCCAAACTGGGGGACATCACTGTGTTGGCGTTTGAAGGTACAACCATGGAGTAGTCCGAAGACGGGCGATTCACGGCGGAAGACGGTAGCTCAGCGGCGGTGTTTATGGCCACTTCACTTCGTCGAGGACTATGGATCTTATGGCTGCTAGCGTCGGCGATACTTGCAGAACTGCCCCCGCTTAAAGGTTCCGGTAAAGTGGGTGTTGTAGGAGAATCGATTTCAGAAGAAGGTGAAGCATTGCAGCCACCGCGAAGCCAGTAGACTTGGTTACGGTTGTCGCTCATTTTCTGTTGATTTTCCAGAGGCGGGGCAACTAAGTGTTGGATTTTCCGCTGAGTATCGGGGTCCAAAATTCCGTAGGCTTTGCCACCGGATAATATCAGAGTTGGCGCTTGAGAGGGGGCGCCATGAAGAAGAGCTTGTGATTCCTACGAAGGGAGAAAAAAAAGTTTAACAAAAGTTTTGTGCATGAAACTATTTGTATAGTAGTAGTATAACACGTAAAGTCAAACAGATTGAACGCTACGTTACCTCAATAGTTTTCTTACAGTTGGGTTTGAATTCGATTTCAGCCGCCAATGCCAAAGACGATGGTGAACTGAGCAGCGTGCGACCAACTGATATTTTTAGTCGAAAATCCCAATTGGATTTGACAGTCAAAAGCAGCCAGAGGGCCACCCACAAAAAGGCATGCACGATGGAGGCAGTCACTATGCGAAACGAGAAAAAGATTAGTTAAAAACGTTTATTTTTTAAATATGTTGAAGTCTTGTTTTGTTTTCTTACCGGCCACTAGTAGAACAGGCTGAGGATTCAATTTATACAGCTTGCTAAAGTCATGCAGAAGAGGGGCCGCACTTGCTGCAACAGCCAAGAGAGTAGCTAATGCCGCCAACTAAATAGTTAGGCACGAAAAAAAATCGATAAGAACATTTGAAGAAGAATGCTTGGCGTAATGTGTGGCGATGAAACTCACGTGAGGGTAGAAACTCCACAAATAGGAGCGGGCCGAGGGTAGCTCACGTATGTACTTTTTCCTACTTTTCGTCAGGAAAAGCGCTAGTTTGTTGAGGGCATACATGTTAAGAGGCGAGCAGCCGAGAACTAGGGTGCAGGACAATAGCATGAGCAACATGACAGTGATGGGTGGATCGAGAAGTAAATAGTCAGACATCGACCCACCGGCAGCCGAGATGGCTGCAGGTACCCCCGTTAATGCAACCCTACATCGCACAATGAAAGAATCGTTAGTTGGCTGAGTAGGGTTTCAAGCAACGTCTAAATCACCTACTTGTACAGAACCGAAGCTCCACAAAATGCAAGAAGAGCGTGAATGCCGTTTGCAATGAGTTGGAGAGAGACGAGGAAAGCGAGGCATTTATTTGCTCCCCAGAAGACGTCGCTGCAGCGAACGGCAAACACCAACAAAGCAAACATGTAGCTGACGAATTCGGGACTGGGATAAGGGGTCTGTTCAACGAGACGATTTGCGGAAATAAAAGATCCCTTTTCCGGCCAAAGTGAATTGCCCAAAAATGCCAAGTCCAAGTCGCTACTCCAAATCTGATCTGTTTGAGTGAAACACAAAAACCGTTAGCGTATGCTTTCACTAAAGATTGAAAAAAAAAACTCGTACCACGATTGATTAACTGATCTTTAATCATCCGAGCTTCCAAAACCACTTTAGCAACCAGGCTGCACAGCGCAGCAACGGCATGCAATGACGGCCCAACAGGCGGACAATGCCTCCATGCGGCTCCGCAAGCGGAGCCGCTCCTCACGAGCGGGTCACGAACCCTTGAACGTGGGATATCAAGATCCATTTCCAAATCGATTTGTCTTCCTAGGCGATACCCGTCATTGGCCAGGTTTCCTGTTGTGCATTAAATACTTTGTTTTATAACCAAGACGCAAACAGCGCATTTTTTTTTTTACTCCGAAATTGTTTCATTAATTCAAGTAAAAATACATTTTTTGAAATGCATTCACAAACTGTGCATGCCTGATTACCTAGTTTGAAGATGGAAGCAAATGCCAAGAAAGGGAGTAGAAGCAGGGCTGTCGCCTGGCATGTAAACGGGGATCAGAACAGTATAATTAGTGAACAATTCAGTTGCAATGTAAAGAGTAATGAATTACCTGAAGTGAGATGTAGAGGTTCGTTTCCCAGGTGCTTATGGCGGTGCTAAATTTGGAATCCATGTATTCGATGAATAATTTTGAGTTCTGAAGTACTATGTAAGCCTATACGTGAATTGAAATCCAATGAATAAACAGAGTTTAAAATAAAATTAATAATGAGAAGTGTGGTGACACGAATACTGAATTGTGCCACCACGAAGAATGACGTGCTTACGTGAAATGTTGTGATGGCGATGCCGTACCATACGGAAGGCAGACTGTTGAACGAAAGACAGCAGCATCGTTTGCTCGAACGTGTGGAAAGTGGAAGGGGTCGCGTTTCGGACTGGGCGCCAGTCATTTTTTGGCTAGAAAATAAAGCAAATATTTTTTTCTATTATTCACCATTCGCCTGATGCGTACGCCACAATTAGTCGTTGTTTTGGTTCATGTTTTTTATTTTTTTTTTTTTTATTGGATGTTCGCTATTCCAGCATTGCTGAAATTTTCGTCGATAAATATCCTGCGTCCATATTATTGCACAAGTTTCACTGATTAAGTTATAAGCATCAAATTCAATGGTCACATCTGTCAGTGTAAATTGAGCGAATTTTGCATGGGAAATATGTCTGCTGGCCGGTATATCAACATCGTATGAAAAGCTTGGGCACGAGTAAGCAAAAATAAAAAATAATATGCTGTAGTTGATAAAAGAGCTACATTGAAAGGACCATTATGCATTGTGAACGGTCATGACAGAAGCGAACATTAAATTCATTTTCTCTCATTAAAGTTATTCCAGTAATCGTGTATCATTTTTGAGTTTCCGTTCCCCAACAAATTTTAGGTTTTTCCTTCTTTTGAATCACATTTTTTCTTTTCCTTTTTCTTTTTTTGATACTTGTTTTTGGTTCTGTTTTGTTTTGGATTTGTTTTGTTTTGGTTTTTCATTTCTCGTTTTCTTTGTTTTTAAACATTGTCGCCTGCCTAATGCCTAATAGCTGAATGTCCAGTTTGCTTATACTATAGAACTGAACCAAGGAGATGATGCGATATCCCATGGAAAGTAATAGGTTTCTACCCTAAGCACTAAGGGAAAAAAATAGCATTTCTGCGCTAAGTATTTTGCATGCAAACAATTTCACAAGGAAACAGGCAACAATGAATCATGTTCTCATTGCGTTCCTGATCCATGCCTCAACGTACTCCACCACGAGTCACTACAGTACATCCCCTCGTCCCACCCTAGTCTATTCAAGCCCCCCACTTTTACCGATCGTTACCGTACCCTGCCTCTCATGACTCTAACCCTCCCCCTCTCCATCCACGTTCTGTGCTCCTTCCTTGGCGTCGTTCGCAAGTAGCAAAGTCTCGCAGCATCAGCGATGACTCATCTCTACATCTCCAAGCTCATTGGTTTTCCCCTAGCTCGTGAGACACTACTGAATGTCACCTCATAGGATTCGTTGGCATCAAATTGAAATTGAATTAAATCGACGGTTGGTGGCAAGAGTTCTTTTTTACGGCGGAATTGGAAAACAAAAATCCAAATACATTGATACACTCCATGGATTATTCCAAAAACCGAATAATTTGCAGTGAGGAAAATAGAAATCCTAGCTGAAGATATGAAGCCCACCGAAACATCGCTAAACTTAACGCGTTTATATCTATCGACGTATAAGGAATAAATTGGACGACAAGAAACGCCATAAAGCACGCGGCTATCAGTGAAATCTTACCTTCGGTCAAGGTGTTGCAGCAAGTAGCGAAATGCAAAAACACTTGTTGGATTAATTCACGAAAATATCGGCTGATTAGCGAGAAAATGGCACAGAATTCACTGTGAAAAAGTCAATGTCGGATTTCGATGACGGCAATCTCTGATGTGACGCATCCAAAGTGGGTCGGGGTGCATACGAAACTCTGCGTCTGACACCAGTGACGTCCCAGAGAAGACTGAATTCGTCTCTGACGAAGGGTGAATGGGCACTCGTTGTCGGCTCACACAGAGCCAACGTTAAAAGCGGCAATACTCAAAACGAGACGAGAGCACCGAGAGCGAGCGAGTATGCGTTCTCGGCCTACGGGGTGGGGTTGTTGGGAGAGGGGAGGAATGAACAAACGAGAGGAGGGGTTGGAAAATATCGAGTTATCGACAAACACCATTGCCATTATTCGTCGCGGGTCCCTGCATGGTCGGCACACAGCACGCGGCAAGACGGGCACTCGGGGTATGGGGAGACTGGATGAACAAACTATGGCTGTGCAGGCAGACGCGTATCCGCTACATGGTTTCAACTTATACACATCCTTTTTACCATACGATTGGTCTCACTTTCTTTGACATTCAACCCTTTAAGAATGACACATTTTTATCTTTTCGCCTGCGCTTCAAATATAAAAGTGACGAAAGAAAGGCATGGCTCCAGATGGGCTTGTTCCCTTTCTCGACATCGTTCAAGCACAAAACGCGAGTGACATGAATATCCAGCAACTGTATTTGAAGTCACTTCGCGTCGGAAAGGGGTGACTTGTGAACGAGTGGAACCTTATTGCGAATGTATTTGTTGGACTATGATATATGCGATTCGGAAAGCAACCCATTGTTGTACAAACGATTAGAGCGTAAGTAGTGACTTGAACAAGAATTAGAATATAGAGTTCGGTTGTTCATGGCAAAAAATGAGATATTTTACTTTATTTATATGATGACAATAATGTGACTCGCTTGGGATTAGGAGTAGTAAAGATGAGTGGGAAAATGTATTTATTACTCCTAAGAAGTTTGATGTGATCAAGTACAGTTAATCGTGCCGCAGTTTTTTCTCTGTTTAGGCTATTTCAACATGCCGTGCCTACACCTGATCTACGCACATGAGGCAGTCTCGAGTATAAAAAAAACTCGAACTTTTTTTGCTTTTTTTGTTTTTTTGCCACTGCAGTCGAAAAAGCAATTCCCCTATTAGACTATTGTCAACATCTAAACAACAATTTGGTGCAACATGTTGCCAATACATTATGTCTCACATGTTTCTGATGGCTATGATCTTTTCAGTAAGGACAAAACTGCAAGCAAATGTATGCGTGAGCTTTTGCACGGCGCTCTGGGTTTGTGCTTCTTGCCTTCATAATGCGTGTTGGCGGACCGCTTTAGAACACCACGTACCGCTGGTGCCATATGGTAAAATCAAGGAATCAAATAGCATTTCCCAATGGAAGGTAATGCCCTAACACATTAGACGGCAGATACACCTGTATCGGCTGTATACTGTATCAATGCTGTGTGTGAGTAGCCTACTGAGTTAGCAGAGGAACGACAGCCACGTACGGAACAATAAACATACAAGAAAATGAGCAGCAAGGGTATAGGGGAATCGGTGAACCTCAGCTGCTTCGAATATGTGAATAATAGCTTTGCTGGCCATCTGCTCCTACCCAAGCCGGTCACTGCTCACTAGTTGCCTTGTGAGCGGTTCTGGCTTCAGGCCCAAGAAAAGAGGGACAACAGAAACCTGTAAACGGCGAGACGTGTTCTATACCTGGAGACCGAACAAGGAAGGCACATGCCCACCATCTGGAGTTTTCAGAGTCACGTGACTGGGGCTTCTTTGTAGTCACAAGAAGTGAACCTGGGGTTAATTTTGTTTTATTTTTTTTAATGAAAATTGATGCTCAGGTCCTTAGAAAATGTCCAAACGCGGAGAAATCTTTTCGCATATCAGTTCTGTTTCAATAGAATGGCCATCGTTTCAGCTCAAATCTCGCTGAGTTTATTTTAAGTATCTATTTTGTGCAAAGTTTTCGCTGATTGATATATGATCTACATTAAAGCTTGTTTTGAACAATTAAATGATGTAGACACGGTGTCAAGCTAATACAGCTACAAGGGTTCCTGTATAAATAGGACAGGTGTGATGAGTTGGATGATTCACATTTTGCACAAAATGCCGCTGAGTTTTTCCTACTTGAGGAAAAATCAGACTTCATCTAAAATAAATAAAAAATACCCGCATGACGAATCATTCTGATTAAGAGGTGAAGGATATTATTCGTCCGTGAATTAAAGAAAAAAATGGCTGCTTTTTTTATTTCAGGTAGCTTCAAACCCGCATAAAAAATTTAACAGATGATGTCGCAAATTGTTTATTAGAGACGTGATTTCAACAACATTCATTATTTCGTGGATTTGCATAGTTTTATCAAGTAACGTGTCAGTCAAAGCGGACTCTGGACAGCCCCATAACCAGCTAATAAGAAGCTTCTAGCGATAAGTTCTCTTGTCCGTTTACAAGTAACCAAACATACAATACACCCAACACGTATCGAAACTTCCTCTTTCGTTAGTAAAACAAAATTTTCAACAGTATATCGTTGCTTTGCTTGCCGCCTTAGTTAATTGTCCCAGCTTTAAATGTGTTAGTTGGCGAACTGCAAAATAAAACTGTTTCGATACTGTAATTATCACTTCATAAGATTTTTTTTTTTCTTTTTGGATTTGATTCTAGGTTGTGATCGTATTCGGATAGCCGATGTAGGCAGGGTAGACTCAAACAGACTAAACATTATACCTAGACTAATATCAAAGCAAGGAACTTGTTTGGATCGCGTTTTTTTTCTCCTTCTCTGGGTTATGTACCAGGGGTGCATTATCGCCAGCCACCTGCATCCCCTTTCTTTTCTTTTTCTTTTTCTTTTTTTTTTTCTTTTTTAGAATTCCTTTCCCTCGGCACATGTTTCTGTTCCAGCTTTCAGACGAGGGTCAATTCTCGACCCTTTCCTGTGCCCTTCCAGCAAGATAAGTGGTAGGAAGTCTCGGAGAGCTAGCACCTGGCGTCTTCTGACCAATCACATCAAGCGATAAATATTTTTCTTTCAGCTGCAGCACAGCTGACATGCCACCAAATAATCGGAAATGGCTCTTGTAACAATTTAAATCCATAAATGATTTTTCTCCAGATTTCTCTCGTAGCAACAAAAAAATTCCCTAATTAATATGCTTACAGAAGAAAACAGTATAAATGCCAACACGTTTTCCATTATTTTGCATTGCATTTGATGGCAAAATTCAACTTTGCCAGAATTTTAGAGCGATATCATTCCACCGTGGCAGGGCAGCCGGAGTACCTGTGGCTTCATTTATTCAAAATTATTCAAATTAAGTTACTAGAATATGCGGAATGAAAGTTAAGGTTACCACGGAAAACGTTTGTTTTGATAAATGAGCAGATAATAGGAAGTCCAGAGTTATTGAACTAGGAGCAAGAATATTCCCCATGGCGAACGATGGCGACTCTGATTCAAACGCGCCATCGACCACATTGAAGACATTTTGTCTCCTATTTTCGAAAATCTTCTTACGAATTTTTTAACGGTTCCATGCAATCGCATACTGCGTACTTAGTAGCCTAGCCAGTACTAGCTTCAGGCCGTTTGGAACGAAAGCGAGTACCAAAAACACATCTTTGCGGATGCCTTTTGTACACTGGGTATTTTTGCACTACCAAAGAAAACTGATTATAGAAATCAATGAGTTAGGGCACTATAGCTATTTGCTCCTTTTCGGTTTTTTATTGGTTTTACTAGGCCGATATGGTATGGTGCCAGACAAATTACGGCGAAAGAATTATTTATATAGCTTCTACCACGACGGGATGGGAGGAGGGATCACAAATATTTACAAAATATAGTTCATCTTTGTAGTAAAAACTACATGGTTTTGTCAAGAAAGCCATGATTCTTCATTCCAAGAACCGCAAAGGAAACACTTATCATTCGAGAATCAGTCGTCATTCTGGAACCTCGTGCACTTTCGCCATAGGGCTTCACACCCACAACTGTAGCAACCCAATGTTCATCCATGCATCGAAACATATCCAAAGCGCTATCGGTCAAACGAGGAAAACCTCAGTTGTAAAAATCGGTAAGCTCTCATCAAGGGCATAATTAAAATCGGGTTCTAATTAATGCATGTTGAACGTTTAGTTTTTCTCACGATAATTATTTCAAGTGCGTGAACCAATCGGGAGAGGGGTAGCACAAAGAAAAATATACTTCTTTGGACCCTTCGTTAGGCATTATTTTCAGTGTTTCAATGTTTTGAAGCAATTGTGAGATTCTTAATAGAATTAAGAATATAGGCCTACTGAAGTAATTTTTAACTGTTAATAGAATTAGTCTTAGATTTAAATTCAAAGATATTCAACACCGGAAGCTACTGGCGTGACAGCTGATCTGCTTTTTTACTTTTCTTCACCTTTAGGAAATTTGTTTTTTCTGCAATTGCGGCAGCGAATTGTTAAGTGGGCAACTGAAATTTTTTTTAATTTAACTGAGTACAGCCAGACAAGAATCAGTTTGGACATTATAAGCCAAAATGACAGCAGTTTCTCGTTTGTTAATGCCTGCAATGACTGAGTTCTTACTAACTATATTTATGCCGAAGGAGCAATTAGTAGTTCTTCATTTACGCTTTAAAGGAATCTTTGTCAAGAAATATTTTTGATTCTAGATGGCAAAGATATTTAAAATTTCTTTTTGGGCGCGGATTTGCTGGCATAATGGGAATAGTACCTCTCCAACAACACCAAAAAAGTAGAGTTCGTCTCGCAAAAACAAAATGGTTTTTTTCTAATTTAATATCGTTTAATTAATACTTTTATCGGTGAGCAAAAAGCTTGTCACCCAACTTATTGTAACTGCAAGTGATCTAGACGTAAACATGGGGCAAATTTAAGAAATCATTCAACAAATTTTTTTATCTGGGACCAAAAAAATTTAGATTTTAGTAAAAGCGGTGGATACAAAGCCTAAATCGGAGATATTGGTAAAAAAAATTCGATTACGTACACTTTACTGAGGAATTGGCTACCATGTATTATACCAAGAACCAAATCAGGCCAAATAAAATTTTTTTTAAAAAAGTGTGTAGTTCCTACAATTACTGTATGGTATAAACATTTGCAGATCGATAACCAGGCAGTAAGCCGATCTCCGTTTTGTGAAGAGGTTAACAGCAAAAATAAAAAAAAATAAAAATAAATAAAACAAACAGCCACTCCGTGTAATCAGAAAGCAATTAAAAGCAACTAACTAATTTAGTTACTTACCACGGATGTCAAAAGCTATTATTTACGACATAATGTCCGATCTGATGTAAAACTAAAACAAGCATTCGGATTGATCGTTGTGACACTTTTCTCTAAGATTAATAGGATTGCAATGCCATGAAAAATTTGTAGCATCAACTACGCGTACACGAAAAATTCAAAATGGGAAATGAGAGATGCAAATTACGCACGTCGGTAGAAAATGTTCTAACTATGTATGGCAATGAATGATGTGTTTATATTTTTAAGCAGATCATGAAAAACATAGGCAGAAAAGGATGTTGGCTTTTGGTACTTAGAAATATTAATGTAGTGTCCAAACAGAAATGCTCAAGCAGCATTGCACAGCAGATGTGCCAAATCTTTTACTTCCCATTCCCACAAAATTTGAAGATTTATGCTGTTATCTAGTTTGGTCATTTTTATGGCTTGTATGAGTGGTGTTTGGCTAGAGGATACAACTGTACCAATTACTGAACAATACACTCCTAGTAAAAAGAAATTTTGAATTAGAAATCATCACAACTTTACAAAACCTAAATACATACCTTGCTGAATCCAATTTGTAACAGAAAAAGATATCAAGGAAATTTTTACGATTCCTCCCGAAACATCTTTCAGAATAACATGTGAGTCATTGATAACATGAAGAATATTTCCTTGAAGCCAAACAGTGTGCACATAATAATTGATTTCTTTTCCTGTAATGAAACTTTTTAGGGGTACAATCCATTGTTCACATTGATTTTCTCCACGAGACAAATCCGTCGACTTTGAATTTCGGCAATCTTTCAGTTGGCGACAAAATAATTTAGTTGCAGGTACACTAAAGAAATCTGAGACGCAGTCAAGCTGCATTTTCAAACAAAACGGAACAAATCGCTAACGTACAAATTTTTCTGCAAACATGCTACCAAACTTTTCACGATCCAACCATGGTGTACTGAATATTGCAGAAAAATCTGTCAGGTAAGGCCGAAGGTTTTTAATACATATATATACAGGTTTCTTTTGCTGTTTTGGCGCTAGGGGGCTTATAAGGCCATACTTTGAGAACTATGCTTTCTGCAAGTCACATATCCACGGATTCCTACACGGCCTAGCAGACGGTTTTACTGCCTAAGTCAAAACGTCAAAAATCAAAAATAAGTTTTGTGTCAAGTGTATTCGTGATAAAATACTCTATGATAGGGGAGACCGGACCCATCTTGGACACTGTACCAAGTTGTACAATGCCGCGGAAAATACAAGTTTTCATAATAAAAATATAATAATTACATAATATTTTCAAAATAGGTTTTATACATGGTGTAAAAATTTGATCCTGTGTCTGTTTTATTTTTTTAATTGTTTAACAAATAATAAAAATACGAAAAAGTCTGTATTTTTCTTCGTTCTTAATCGATGATTTTTTAAAATGTTATTTTATAATTATACGTTAATAGATATTAGAAGTAAGTAGACCAGAGATTTCTTAATAATATTTGAAAAGAAAAATAATTTTCCTTATTCAACTTTCAACAGAATCATTTATTCTGCGAAAGTTATTTTTTGGGGCCAATTTGTACAAACGGCAGGGGTGATGTTGGACACCAAATGGGCGTGCATGGGATGGGCCAAATCTAAGTGGGAAAATTTGAAATTTTGCAATTTAAGGAAACATTTAGAATATAACTAATGCTTATTACAGTAATATTGCAGAAAAATGTGGCGGTTTTCCCTATGCTTTGTTTGCCAAACCTGACACATTTCACTGCAACCTCCTGTACATGTTTTACCTAAAATGAAAACACATTTTTTTAGAAAGACTGTACTTTAAGCTTTCTGTATTAATTTACTTTGATTTACATATTTTTTTCATAACTAATCACATTTTTTTTGAAGATATTTTTAAATGCTGACCAAAGAGGTCGAGGAAAGGAACATCCAATTGTAAAGGCACCTTAGTTACGACATAATCTGGCAAATGAGATTAGAAAACAAATACGAAAGATAACTACACGTCCACAATCATTCTACGTTGAACAATTCGACCAGCTCGTGTGCGATGAGAAAGACTAGATTGTTGATTAGAGATCACAGAAGGTGCATAATCATTGCAACTTTCATGTTGCACGAGTTTTCCTTTTCTATTTTTGATTTCGTCGGCTTTGTTGCAACCGTATTAACAGCAGGATTCATAATATTCCCTGACAACAACTTTGTTCTTCCTCTTTTTGCCTTTTTTTGTTCTTTTTCGTCTTTTTTTCTTTGCTCTTCATCAATTTTCTCTTTTTCCGAAGTATCAGTTATAATCCGTGTCCTACCCAAACGGTCATTCTTTCGTTTGCGTGGAGCAGCTGGTGTGTTTGGGAAACTTGCGTGTATGGTCTGACATGCTCTGGGATAACATGCGGTGTAGTATACCATATGTTAAAGACAACGATGATATAGGGCAGTTATCGGCATCTATTAAACGAAAAAGAGTTAGTAAATTTAATTTATGGTGAGCATACCATTCTTGAAACCTGAAGTGCAAGGGTTATTTGCCGTAGTTGAGAAGGGTTCATCCATGCTTGCAATTTTAGCTTTGGTGTTGTACGTGGAAACTTCCATATCAATGTCGTGTGACTAATTGGAAAGCAGATTATTTTCTGCTTTTGGAGCTGTTTCAAACAGAAATTACAAGTTGCTATACTTATAAAACCAACAGTAATATTTAATGATGTTTAATTAAATTTTTACCTGGTGTATCAGTAACATAGGAGGGCAAAAAAATAATTTTTCTCAATACCCCTCCCTATCCCTTGAAGTTAACTCCCTTCTAAGTTTTGCGACGGAAAGTGTAGTTCACACTTGTTCACCAGAGGCGGTGTAGTGCAGCTTTTTGCTGTTAATGTTTGAAATTGGGGGGTTTTTAAAAAACATAATGGCTATCAATCAGAGCAGACAAAGTTTTATTCACTCTTTGTACTGTTTATTAAAAATTCTTAGAAATAAAAAAAAATATCACAAATAATTTGATTCTGTGTTAAATGCATGATGTTCAAACAAAAAACAGCTGCATTGCTGCGCCTCTGGTGACCAAGTGTGAAGTACACATTCCGTCCCAAAACTTAGAAGGGAGTTAACTTCAAGGGATAGGAAGGGGTATTGAGAAAAATTATTTTTGAAAAAATAACATTACATCTATATTAAGTAAGAAATGCTATATCTTTTGGGAAAAAAGATTTTTTTTAGCTCACCTCTAAGTATTTTATATAAAATTTTCAAAAACCTAGTCTTAGCATTACGCTTATGGGGAAATACCGGGTGTGCCTATTTCGTGAACGAGGAGCTAGAGCCTTAGGGGTAAGTTCTACAAAAAAACTAAGTATTAGTGAATTGTAGATCACGACCTAATCTGATCAGCAAAAATTTAAAAAAAAAAATCTACCTGTATCCATTAAATAGCAATGGGAGTTTAAAAAACACCGTAGCGCCATAAGAATACACGTAAATGGAGGAGGTGTGCCTAATAACTTGGTGGGTACTGTAGGACTGGAAATTTTTAGTCCTATTTCTACTGGAGAAAGAGAACTGGGAGAAATAGGACTGACTAATTTTTAAAATCTTTTAGACAATCCTATTCCTCCATGGCATCAGTCCTATTTCTCCTCGGCATTAGTCCTATTTCTCTTTAGAAAGAGTCCTATTTATTTTATTTTGTTCCAGAAGGACCGATGAGCCACCAATCCGGCAAAACCAGAAATATTTATTACTTTTTTCGCACTTTATTTGGGCACAACTAACTTACCCAGTTGCACTCATGTTGTACTTGCTCATACAACTATCAGCAACAACTAACTAAAGCAAGACTTACCATATCGGTAACGCTCTAAGCTGTGACAAGAGTAGTCCTGTGTTCGATTCTTTGTGGTTTCCTTTCGTCTAAGATTTTTGGTAACATTTGCATTTACGTTAACTATGAATAGTAGAAAAATGTTAATGAATCTTCAGCTGTATGAAAGCAAGTGCCTCACCAGGCGCAAGAAGAACTGTTGAGATACAAGAGAATGGATGACAGAGGAGCTGGTAGAAGATGGTAGATGGGGGAGAAATAAATTATTTGTGACTTAACATTTTAACTATTCCTCAACTTCTTTACCAAGAGGAGGATTCTAACACAGAAGTAGATGACATAATTTGCAATTATTATTCGAAACTTACTTAAAAAATTTCCAGTAATATTTAAGCTATATTTGTGCGAAAAAATGCTTCAATAATGAAAGTTATTCTTTAAAAAGATTTTTGGGAAGAAAGCAATTACGGGTGTTTAGGGAAAGACTAATGAAATGGTAAATAATGGTAGTTTTAACTTCCCAATTTTCACATGCGGTTTCAGCATTTCAGCCAGTCAGTATTTAGATCTACATGGTTGTCGTGCTGTGTATGTGCTGTGTATGGAGTTTTCGGATATGGATTGCTTTCCCTGCCTAAGCATCTGTCGATCGTGTCCAGGGGTCTGCTCTATTCCTGCCCAGCGGCCCCCTCTGTTCCTGCCCAGCTGCGTATTGTTTATACTGAGTCGCCTTCATATTGTGGATAATTAAAATGGAATCGCAAACCGTAAGTACATTTTTGATTTCACTAGTGCTGGGCCGAACCCTGACACAGGGTATCAGGCTTGGAACGGATAGGCAACGGTTCGAGTTCTGGCATTCTAAAAATTGTTAAAATAAAAAAAATGGAAATTTTCAGTCCTATTTCGTTTCAGTCCTATTTCACCGCCAATCATGATAAGTTAATGCTAGGTGAGATAATCGTAACACATTCACTCATATAGCGTAATGTTACCTTATTCAAACTAGAATCTCACCCCCACAAATGTTTATGAAGTTAATAGACAACAAATTATCAATGATACCTGTACGTAAGTCGAATGTTGCGACAATATGGTTCACAATAAATCAAAGAGTGATTAAAAATTTCACGCAGCAGACGCCGCCATGACATGACGAAGGCCAATCAGGGAAAACCAACGGAAAAATTGATACTACCAAATTATCGATTCTGTGTTGGCTCCACCTCCTCCTATAAGGAAGACCCTTATCAATAAAATGAAACTTTTCAGGTATAATAAAAGTATTTTATTTCACGTAACAGCTTATTAAGACTAAATTTAAATTGTTCACTAATTTAGTTTGAAAAAGTAGAAAAAATTAAAATGTATTACAACACAATCTGCCTCTTTTGACCCCGTCCAAAGTAAGTACCCCCGAATCGGTCGAAACTCCCCGCAAAATAAAAATGGTAATAAATTCTAAAAAATTATATTCCATCTCTGAAAAAAAATTCAGCGAGTAGCGGAAACGTTGTAAATTCAGTTTTAACAAATTTGACTAATTTCGCGTAAAAGTAGGATGGTAAATAATGAGGTAAAACCGAAACTGTTGTGTGATGGGTCCGGTCTGTCCAACAATACATTGTGCAAAAAAGTAAAGGTGTTGAATTTTTTAATTAAAGTTTTATCTTAATTTATCTTTTTCTACTTTTCAGGGATTAGAAGGAGTAGAAAATATAAAAAAAGTAAAAATATCAAAAGTAAACTTCTGTTTTGTTGGGCTTTGTGGTAACACAATAAAAGGAAATGTCTATCGAAGAGTAAACTTTGTGTTGTTCCGATTGTGATGTTTCCGATTTCCCCGAAAGGATAATACAATTTATATTCCAATACAAGTTTTTGTATTCCAATTACATTATTTCAGACTAAGGATTTAACTGTAGTTATGTGAATATACAGTCACCACCCAAAGAATTTGATCACCCCCGTCTAATTTTTGTGTTTTAACACGCGTAGGATAGGCCCTACGGTGTCGCACGCCGGAATTTTTTTCCTATAGAAATATTGCGCGCAAAATTATCGGGTTTGTTGCATTACAAAGATAAAGGAATGCTCTTTATCTTTCTAATTTTTTTATTTAAAATCCGTTAAGATTTTACGAAATAAAGCGTAGACATGAAATATTTGATCACCCCTAAAACAGCCGCATAGATTGTCCTTACCCGCGGCTTAGCCTTAGGATATGGGGGGTGGCAAAGATGGGAGAAATAGCTACCTAAAAATATCAGGTAAATTTTTGTGCCATATTCCGATAGAGGCGCTGATGCATGCATATTTTTCCTTAATTAGCGAAGGAAAACTTTTTCGCTTCGAAAACTTATTTGCGCATTCTTATTTGCATAGAATACTATGTTTCAAAGCCAGGGAACGAAAACCATGAAATTTTTAGTGTAGCGTAGGCTTTTGACGAAAACCAACATGGTTACGAAGAAACATTTAAGTGTGGAGGAGAGGGGAAAAATTATTCATTCGTACAAAACGTTAGAGTCCATTAGGAAAGTGAGCAAAACATTAAGTCTTCCGTATAGCACCGTTAAGTACACCATCGTACGGTTTAATGAAACGAATTCGAATAACGATAGACCTGACCGTGGCCGCTATGAAGTTCTTTCGGATTCGGACAAGCGCTTCATTAAACTTATTAGCAGAGTTGGGAGTAGCTCACTGAAATGGAGCGCGCTCTGAGCTTTCCGCTCAGTGCTTCAAAGTGAGCGGAAAAGCTCTTTCGCTCGCCAAAAAAAAAGTGAGCGCGCTCTCGCTCATTTTTCGCTCGCGCTCTTTTTCGAAAAAAAAAACCGCGTAAAACATGCATTTTGATCCGCCTATAATTTCTATTAAAATATTGCAAATATAAAGCATAGCGCATCCACAAAAAACTTAGTAAATAAAAAATGTTTAACTGCACCAGTGTATTGAACAGTGTTGATCACGCATCATTCTGGATACGCCATATAGCGTTTAGAACATATTGTTACAACAGAACATCAAAACAAAAGGGGAACTTTTGGCACAAAGATGCATCAAAATGTTTTTGCTACGTAGGTAGTTTTTGAAGGGCAACTCTGCCAGTTCCTCGACGACATTCCATTTTGTTTCAAGAAAAACCAGCTTATCGAAATTGCTATCCGATAAGTTTGACCGTTTCGGAACAAAAATGAGACCAGTCGTGCTAAAAAGTATTTCGCAGGCAGCAGATGATGGAAGCGCGCTATTGTATTCCCTATTTAAAGAAAAACATAGATTAGGCATCGGCTAAATAATTTCAAAGAAAGTATTAGGAATAAAATATGTTACATAAATATCTGTTTAATCGTCGGGAAACGACTTAGATCTTCCAGAGAACCGGCGACATCATTGAAATACCGATCTACTTCCCCGATTTCGGTAGAGGCCCTTTTTCTTAGGCTGTTTAAAAACTGATTGTTAGATTTCTTTTTGGATGGTGAACTATCACTTTGACTTGTTTCATCGCAGGTACTTTCATTTGCGCTAAACCAGAAAAATAAAAGACATTTCAATTAACTAGATCAACGAATAATTGCACAACGCTATACTCACTCAACTATTACATTTGCACGCCTTTGAACTTCTTTTTTAAGAAGAGCAATATCGTTGTTTTTTTATTCTTCTGGAACCCAAGATAGCTTAAAATGCGGGTCACTGATAGCCGCTAGACGCATATGGTCGTCGTCAAACAAGGTGTTGAATCTTCTATTTACACCATCGAACAGGCAATTGACAAGTGGAATGCAATGGACGATACATCTATCTTGTTGGAGACTTGTAAGTTTGTCCTTCAATATTGTAATGACAGGAAGAACACATCCCAATGACATCGCTTCTTCGTATTGGAACACGTCCAAGGCTTGAGAAATTGGCTTCATAACTAATGAACTCTTTAAGGAATTCTTGTTCAGCGGCTGACAGTTTTTTAAGCTTGAAATGTTCAAAAATTGTTTGAAGTTCTTCATTTTTCTTCGATACGAAATAATGCACTTTGCACATCGCGTTGTAATAGCTGTTCCACCGTGTTATGTTATGGATAACGAATAACTCACCTATTATCTTTCTTATGAAATCAGAAGCTAGGGAACTCCGACTTTGTTTGTTCCAAACGGCAGACAGTTTTAAATCCAACTGTTTTTTTCAATTTTGTAAATTGACGATTGGTGATGTTTTTGACATCTGCTGTGGCGATCAGATTTAAGGAGTGACAGGTGCAGCGGAAATGACGAGGAAGAAAAATTCTACCTTCAACGTCGCAAATATCACTATCGCTTTCAAACTCCATCTCATCTTGAGTTGTTTTTAACTCACTTTCTTGCATCGACACCGCAAAGCCACAGGGCTCGCCGCTTTCTACATGCACTGGAATGTCGTTGCGATGATCCAAAATCAAACCAATATCAACGTAAATGACGTCTTCACTGTCATCTTCATCGTAAATTAAGTCATCTTCTTCACACGAAGCTCCTGGTAAGTCTTCCTTTTCCTTAGATGGAAACATCTTGAAAGCTTTTAGAAAGTTCGACCCGTTGTCTGTAATGGTGATGTTTACTTTGTTGCTAATCCGGAATTCAGCATGGAGATTTGCCATTGCCTTGGCAAGCACATCGTAAGTGTGTGCTCCATAAAGTCGCCGAACACCAAGGCAAGCACTTCGACGGATAATCTCTTTCGCGTCCTTTCCTTCCCCTAGCCAATGAACCGTCATTCCCAAAAAGCTCTTGCGGTGGGATGTCCAGCAGTCAGCTGTGGTGGAAACATAATCCACCTTTTCAAGTTCTGAAATAAGGTTTGATTTAGTTCTTGCGAATTTTTGATTTAAAATCTCCATCATCGAACGCCGACTTTTGATGACAAGTGGGCCAATCAATCCCCCAATAAGCTTCTGGAATCCTTCTTTTTCGATTTCGCTTAATGGCAAAAGATCTGCGATGACATGATTCTGTATAAAAAATGAATGAAAAATATATTGTCCTGTTTCGAAATATATAAGAAATACATTGTTTGCTACCAAGATCGCCTCGTCAAGTTCTTCTTGGACTCTTATTTGCTTAAATTTTGAGAAAACTCGAATGCAAATGATCATTCAGTTTGGTTTGTGTCATTTTCTTTGTTGTAGTGTTTGTAGCTTGAGATGCGGATTCTCTCTCTTATTGTTCCACGAAGCAATGAAATCAGAGAGATGGGAAGGGTGTTTAGTCTGGAATGATAAACATGAAACCATTATAAACTGGGAGTAAATCTTATATTAATCTTATTACGCTATCACTTTTGAAAAGTATATACCTTAATATGCCTTTTAGCATTAAACACCGAGTTGTTGGTTATTGACAAGTACTCTGCCTTTCCATTTTTTCCGTACTTGGTCTTATGCTTATGGCATAACATGCATTTAACCTTAAATCCCTTCCCACTTATCTGGTCGTGCATGAATGTGAAATACTTGGCTGGCAGTTGAATTCTTGACTTACTTGACGCACTATCAGCACGAACTTGACTGATTTCACTTTCCTTCACCCTACAGCAGATTAGAAATATGAAAATGACAATACAAATGGAACTTAGTTAACTATACTTACGATGTATCACAAAGAGTCATCAAAAGGTTCTGAATCTGAATGTGAAGTAACATAAATTTCTTTTTCATAGTCTTCGTCTCGGCCTTCTCCATCGTGAATATTACTTGAATTGGAAGCCATAATAAATACCGCAATCTTTGGAAAAACAAACAAAAAATTTATATTACATCTTATTATTTAAAGATTTTAAATCATGCAAAAAAAACCAAAGATTGTACTTGCCCACTCTCTAAACAATGTTAAACTGAAAGAATTGTTTGCGTCGTCTGCGCATTTACTGTGTCGTTCCCGCAAATTCTTTGCTATATTAAAAACAGTTTAAATTGCTGCCGAAAGATGGCGTAAGCGGTGTGAGCGCTCGCTCACTAGCCTTTCGCTCAAGCTCACGCTCGCGTTTTTTAAAATTGAGCGGCTCTCGCTCGCCGCTCACTGAAAATCGCGAGCGCGCTCGCGTTTCGCTCTCGCTCACTGAAAATCGCGAGCGCGCTCGTTTTTCGCTCTCGCTCAGAGCGCGCTCGTCCCAACTCTGCTTATTAGTATGCGGGACCGAACTAAAACAGTGCCTGTTATACGTGAAGAGTTTAACTGCGGCAGGGAGAAAACCGTTTCAAAAACAACAATTCGCCGCCGTTTATTGAATTGGGGTATTAGGGGTCGTGTTGCGGCAAAAAAACCTTTATTGTGGAAGCAAAATGTATTGAAAAGATTGGCGTTTACCAAAGAACATGTTAATTGGACTCAAGACCAGTGGTCTAAAGTTCTTTTTTCTGACGAAAGCAAGTTTGAAATCTTTGGTAGCAAACGCCGCTTATTCGTCCGCCGTTTTGAAGGTGATAGGTTTAAGAAAAATTGCTTACAACCTACAGTTAAGCATGGTGGAGGTAGTGTTCTGGTATGGGGTGCTATATCTGTAAAAGGTGCCGTACCTCTGAAAAAAATCGAAGGTATCATGGACACGAAGGTAACTTATTGTTATTCACGTCCGTTAATATAGCATTAATTGAATTTTTATTAGGCTTATCACCAAATTTTGATTCGTCACGCCCTTCCTGGGGGGGAAGCGGCTTTTAGGAAGGGGGTTTGTCTTCCAAGAGGACAATGATCCCAAACATGGATCTAAAATTTGTAGGGGGTATTTAAATAACAAACAACAAGCTGGTGTGTAGGTCATTGAATCTTGTTATTAGTTCGAGTTAACGCTGAGAGTCTTGCTTACGATTTAGGTGAAATTATCCGGATGGTCTGGCCAGCTCAAAGCCCGGACCTCAATCCCATTGAACAAATTTGGGATCTTCTTGACTCCAAAATACGCAAAATGCCTAACACCTCGAAGAATGCTTTGTGGAAAAATTTGCAAACGGCTTGGGCAAAAATTTCAAACGAGACTTTGGCGAAATACATTTTCACAATGAAGTCCCGCTGTGATGCAGTCATCGAGGCTAAAGGTGGCCACACTAAGTTTTAATACAGAAGTATCGAACAATGACTTTTTAATACCTGCGATTTTTCTTATTGTTTAGCATCTCTCTCTCCTAGTGTAAGTTATAATTTAAAAATATTATCTAGAATTACTGTGGCCTAATGCCATAAATATTAGAAATAGTAGACGAAGGAAAAACTAAAAAACCCACAGCACGACAGATAAAATTCTTTTCAAAATCCGAACATTTATTTTCTGGTCCCTTCAGTGGTACTACACTTTACAGAGCTTGTTATTGAATCATTTCCTGGTTTACAGCTTAAGTCGACAGACTGTTTGGGTACTTCTTGCTTCTTTTCCGTAGATTGAGGTTGCTCATTAGGAACTGTCAATGGTCCTAAAATATAAACGTCCCCTGTACTGTCATGTATAGCTGTTTCACCATCTTCCGAAAAAATCCACTTCGCCATTATCTAATAACGAATCCTTATTACCCTCCAACTGAGACAACTTTTTTTAAATGTGTGGTTTTACCGTTCAACGAGCGTTAAAGTAATTGTAACTCTTGTACTATTCTTCAATTACAGATATTTGTAAATGCAAGATCTAGGGCAACGAAAACTTCATTATTATTACTTCGGTCAATCAAAAATATGTTACCTTACGTATTAAAGGGTACGAAGCTGTAATCCAGTTGAATTTTAACACTGATTTCTATCACTGCGATATGATAGAAAAAAAACAAGGAACCCAAGACAGAAAGTAGTCTGCTGTGCGTTTTTTGCGAAACACTGCATCAGCGCCCCTATCGGAATATGGCAAAAAATTTACCTGATATTTTTAGGTAGCTATTTCTCCCACCTTTGCCACCCCCCATATCCTAAGGCTAAGCCGCGGGCAGGGACAATCTATGTGGCTGTTTTAGGGGTGATCAAATATTTCATGTCTACGCTTTATTTCGTAAAATCCTTAACGGATTTTAAATAAAAAATTAGAAAGATAAAGAGCATTCCTTTATCTTTGTAATGCAACAAACCCGATAATTTTGTGCGCAATATTTCTATAGGAAAAAAATTCCGGTGTGCGACACCGTAGGGCCTATCCTACGCGTGTTAAAACACAATAATTAGACGGGGATGATCAAATTCTTTGGGTGGGTACTGTACATTATTGTTCAGGTGGAGGGTTCATGTTATCATAACCTCCGGTAAAAATATGAGGTAGAGTAAAAACTACAGGTAATAATTATTTTCGTATACGCAAGTTCTGGCAATTCATAATGCAAGACAAGAAAGTATAAAGCATATGTTTTTTTCCTGCAAGTTTGTGTTCTATTTCAATTATTTCTGCTTACGATTACGATTAATTATACGTGCTTTTAGTAAAGTTTATGTTACGTTAGAGGTTTCTGGGGAATACTTGTATTTTGAAACTAATGTGTGAGAAATAACGACACCGATTTAGATTCACTAAGTTTATTCGAGGCGAACACAACTCACGAATAGAAAATGTTAAGATGAGTGGACGTGAGAAACACTGAACGTAATTTGGGTGAAACAGCAGGACGTCGACTGACGATTAGGAAAAAAGGGGATACAATGGGGAAAAAAGGGGGAGTAAAGCGTCCGAGTTCTCGATTGCGAAACAATGGCGTACAATGATGCCAAATATCAGAGAGAAAATTAAGTGTGAATGTAATTTTCTACATACTCCCGGCCCGAGAGTGTATTATTCTTCCGCCATTAACCGGATCCGTTCCTTTGCGGCAAGGGCTGCTTGACGTGGGGCGCGAAGTGTTCGAATTGGATCTGAAGAGGCGATTTTCTTCTGCTTCTTGGTGAGCTTCTTTGGTGAGACCGACGAGGCGTTTCCAAAAACCACCATACCCAGGGGTCGCGCTTTGGGATGAAACGCCATTCCATTTGGCTGCCTGAAAGGTATTTGACGACTTCGGCGCTTTCGTAGAGTCTTTTCAGCATTCGAGCGGCACTTTCGGAGGTGGTTGCGTTGTCTGAAAGTACCATTTTCGGCTGGAAATGGTGAGTTATGAAGCTACTAAAGACTAACATGAAATTAGCTGTTGTAAGGTCCTCTACCAGCTCAAGATGGATGGCACGAGAAGTACTACAGGTGAAGAGGCAAATATATGCCTTTGATTCTTGCTGATCAGGTAGACCACGGATGGGAAATGGGCCGGCAAGATCAATTCCGGTCACGATAAATGCCTTATCGCCACGGACGCGAAAACTAGGTAGACTGGCTGAGTCTGGAGCTCGGTATGGAGGTCCGTTCACCCGGTGGCAAGTTGCAATTTTTAGCAAATGTAGTTTGGCAAATTTTTAGCGAGCTGAGAGGCTAAATGAGAGCAAACTGTAGCAACAGCGGTTTTAAGAAAAACGAAAGGCATTGAACTGGTTTTGATTGCTGCCACGATCTTTGAGTGTGATTTGTTCAGGAGACAACCAGTATGAGATGAAGAAGGCTTGGCAAGGAAGTTGGTGGAGGTATTCTTGTCATGATGAAGGCTGGTATGATGTGGATGTTGACAACGTTGGCAGCGATAATGAGATGGGCAGTCTTTAATGTTGGAGTGCCCTGCATTGGGACAGTTGAGACAAAGCTTCTTGACCTTGGCGAGCTTCGTGCGTTCTTATGGCCCTCTAACGTCAATGACTGTGATTGATAGTGTTCACCCGAACAGTAAGGGCATAACTTCTTAACTGGATTGGATGTTGTGAAAAGTACTTGCTTTGTAGGGCGACTTAGGTGTAAATTGGTCATAGCTGTCACTCATAATATCGATTTCTCGTCTAATGGCCGCTCTGAGCTCGTCGAGAGACCATCCCGTGTTACCTTGATGCCGCGTAAGATTTCTGCGCACATCGGATGAAAGCTTGCGAATAAGAAGGCATACCAAATGATCACCATAAGAGTTAGGAATGGTACCGAGAGCTTCGAGGCCACGAATATGGGATTCGAACTGATCAGACCCAGACATCACCGTTCCGTCTTTAAGACGTCTTTTGTCCTAGTCAATGGGACTGTGCCTACCGTATTAAAAACGCTCAGAAAGGCGACCAATTCTGGTATTTATGACCGCCAAACCAGGGATAAAAAAGGGCATTTGTAGGTTTTTTGTACGGTGACGTGGGCCCAAAGACGTCTTTTGGTCGGGCCTAAAGACGTCTTTTATTGGGCCAATAATAGTTTTTTGGCTGCTTGTACATAACGTTAAAGGCAAAGTGCAAAAAAGGATTCTGTGCCTTAAATCGAACTCGGGTCTGGGACAGAGTCTTTTGGGCTAGTTGCCAAAAGGACTCTAGGTTTCCCGGCACTAGGACTTTTGTTCCTCGACAGTTGGGCATCTGGTTCACGACGAAAGTACATCTGGCTATCGACGTTTGGACTAGTAGTTCCAGACGTTTGGGCGCAACAATAAATTGTTGCTGAAATCAACGAGTGATACACTTGACGCCAAGAAGATTCCAGTGCCATCGACGTTACGGCTTTTGACTTGTTGTATGTCGTTTTTTTTTCGACAACAGATCCCATAGAGGATTTAAAAAACATAAAGATGTAGTCGAAATTAAGGTAAACTCTAGTTCCCTCAAAAGTAATTAAACCAATAATGCAAAATTTTGTTAGATTCCAAACTTAAGTATGATTTGCAAATTTTTTAAGGAAATGAATTATTTGATATTTAAGTCCTATCATAACTAATGCTTATTTTGAGCATTTCTTATGCTAAATTAATATAAATATTTTCCTCACTTTTTTCTAGCTTACAATTATTTCAATAGCTTGATTATCGTAAGCTATTTGATAAGGCATTAATCCGTCTTTTTCACAGGGTTTCGAACCGCGTAAAGTCGTGAAATATGCCTAGTTTGGGACTGATAAAAACGGTTTCTTTTTGTGCACGCACTTTGGGTCGCACGTTTTGGTGAAGAAGACCTAGTTTGGGCCTAAAAAAGCTCTCTTTTCAGGTCCTATATAATGTATTTAGGACGGTTTTTATCCCGAAAAAAAACAGGCGTTTTGTCTGGGTTTCAGACCATGTGTGTTTTGGTTAAAAAGCCTGATTTCGGCCCGAAAAAACTGTCTTTTTAACAGCGTTTTAAACCGCGTAGGGTCGTGGAATATTCCTTGTTTGGGCCCGATTAAATCCGTTTCTTTTATTGCGCTTCGGACCGCACGTTTTGGCAAAGAAGAACCAGTCGGGCCTGATAAAAGCTCTCTTTTCCCGGTCCTACATGACGTTTTCGAAAAGACGGCTTTTATCCCGGAAAAAAACCAGGCGTGTTGTCTGGGTAGACTGCTACGGGTTGAAGCTGCAACGGGCAGATTGATGAGAGCCTTGAAATGAGCAGTAACTACATTCTTCGGTTCTTCGAACTTGGAAATAAGGAAATTAAATTTTGTGGCGCCACTGTAGCTTTTGGCATCTACTTCTGTTTCAAATACGTCCCAAAAACTGGACCATAGAAGAATGTCTCCTTTAAAAACAGGTAAATCGAATTTTGGAAGGGCCTGGCTGACTGACTAGGCGCGACAGGAACGACTGGAAGTTAAGGAGCAGGCGCAGCTGTAGCAGCATCTTCTTCAGACTGGGAAGCTGACAATTGAAATTCGAAGTTGTCTCTGGCGTCACGAAGAATTCGGTTGGTGTTATCAGCGCCGCTCATCTCTGCTTCTAAATCTGCTGGATCCGTTTCAATAGAAAGGGCATCGTCAAGGGCTTTAATAGCCGCAATTTTCGTCACCAGATCGGCAAGTTTCCTTCGAAGCTCATCAATCTTCTGCACTCTAGTTTGATCATTATTAGCAACAATGTCATCCATTTTGTTCACCATACGTGTAGCAGCTGAACGATTACTACCACGTTGGGCGGTGGAACTGCCACAACAACTAAGAGATATTTCGGACAGGAGTAAAAAAATTGCAAGACAGCCACGAGTTAAGCCTTTGCGTAGTGGCGTGGGTAGTGCTGTGTGCAGCCACGAGTGACAACACGAGGGACAAAACACGAGAGACAAAACACGAGATGTGTGGACAGTCACTGGTGACTGTGATGTGTGATAGATTCACTAAGTTTATTCGAGGCGAACACAACTCACGAATAGAAAATGTTGAGATGAGTGGACGAGAGCAACACTGAACGTAAGTCGGGTGAAACAGCAGGACGTCGACTGATGATTAGAAAAAAGGGGAGACAAAGGGGAAAAAAGGGGGGGGGGCGCGTGAAGCGTCCGAGTTCTAGATTTTCGACATAATGTGAATACAACCAGTTAGTTTCCAAAATCCGTTTTATTATACTTTCAGCAAAACATAGTAATCTAATACTTAGTCCAGTCGCCATCAACAGCTATGACTAGTTCTGAGCGGGAACCCATGGTCTTTGCGAGAATTTGGCGACCCCTGATCTTTTAAGAAAGATCGAAGATCGGATCGGCAATCCCAAAAAATTGATCGCGATCCCATCGTTTTTAGCGATCAAATTTTTCGCCATCTAGCTCTAGATTTTGCAGTCGCGTGGCTCTTTTTCACTACTATTTCTGTCGAATGCCAATTGATCGAAGCTGCCAACATTAGTGTTAACCCTCAATGGCCGTCAGTGATTGCGGCTGTGACAGCCAATGGTAGCCGGAGAAATAGGACCCGGAGATTTAGGACCTACAAATAGGACCTAGAGAAATAGGACCTGGAGAAATAGGACCCAATCTTCAAACATTTTTTGAAGGGTCCTATTTCTCCCTATTGAGGGTCCTATTTCTCCAGCCTTGAGGTCCTATTTCTCCATCTTAAAAAAATTAAATGTGGAATGGGCTTAATATTGCGATATGTTGAAAAAAAAACCGAACGGCTTATATTGGTTTCTGCACTTCAAACACCGTTATCAATATGACGCCTTTTCACTGCATTATAACTTTTTTAAAAAAATTTACATTCATAATATTTTTGCAGGATTATATGCTTTTTCTATTGCTTTTTAGAGCTCATTCAATAGAAAAGTAATTTTGTTTATACAGTATTTGGATTTTCGCATTTCACATTTTCTTACTGGTGTTTTCAGGCCTACCATCACCCGCCCTTTACTAGTGTCGCTATTCACTTTTTTTTTCTTCGTGCCTCAATGAGGATTCTTGGGAGGGCACATAAGTACCTCTTAATACACAGATAACTAAGAAAATTATTATGTAAAAATAATTTAAGAAACGTTAATTTCATAATAAAACACTGTTTGCCCTTGCGCAAAATATTGTTTTTTACGATATATATGGCAACGGTTACTACAAGCAGACGACTGTTTCAAGCTCGAAGTGTCAACATCCTACAATTCTATGAATCGTTGAAGTTGCTTATTGTAAGCGGTGTTTGTTTGACAGGTAAGTGGCTAGTTTCAGTAAAATTAAAAATTTTCTATTACCTAGGTTTGGCAGTTTTGGTACATTTCAAATTCATGTTGGCATTAGCACCACAGAAGAAAAAAATTTACTTGGAAGGAAAGGTATTTAAAGTGTAGACATAATTTTATTAGTTGCAGTTGGAAATTTGACACACATTACTAATCCGAAATGTTTCTTAGGTGGTTACTTTCAAGGAGAATCATGAAACTAGAGCATGATTTACCATGAACCATTTGGGAACCAACTTGTTAGCTGCCTTATAGCTATCATCCTTCTGGTAATCTAGATTTTCACAGATTTTTTGTTCGTGAAATTTATGTAATCATTTTTCTTATCGTTCAGATGAAATAACAGCATTACAGCTGTTAGTTACGTCAAGACATTAATCTCAAGATGCAAGTACTGAGCTTTAACGGATTTCAATTTACAGAAGCAAGACATCCAATTCTGTTGTTGAGGAGAAAACCAACTACACACCCAGCTATGAATGGACACATATGTGTAATTGAATCTAAATTAATTTTATTTTTATGGTTTAAAGGCTTTTCGTTCTAATCTTCCTGCTAGATAGTATCTGAGAGCCATTCTTTAATTATCATTTCACTTAGATGCATTTTCAACTAGTAACTACATTAATTTATTATCGTCTTAGGTAGCAAACCGAAATCGGTACCATCGCTGAGCAGTGCCCAAGAAAATGTCCAGGAGCACGTAACACTATTCCTTATTATTGATTTCCATGATATCAATATTGGATATGGATCACGGGATCTCATGTTGAAGGCGAGGGGGGAGAACACCCAATCCGTTAGAAAGCTGAAAAAAGAAATGACCGTCGAAGAAAGGCACTTAATCCGTGCCCAAAAGTATAGGATACATAAACATTTTTACGTTTTGCGTTTAATTATTTAGAGTTACTTGTGTGTGAAAAGGCTACAACTCATCGAATCGGACTTTTATAAGCATGCCAGCATTAATGAAACGGCGCGGACGCTAGATCTTGATCTCGATGTCGTTGTCGTTGATCAAATTTTCAACTTTTGGGTTCTTAAACGAAAGGTGTGTGCTCCCAAATTCATGTGTCTCTACTACAAGCAATCAATTTTCTTTTCTAAAATTTCCAGTCCAACCGAGACAGACCATTGCTACCGCCCAAAACCACTGAAACGGAAAGATTAAGTCAGCAACAACAGCAAGATATGGAACGTATGAAATTGTTTGTACAGCTACGACAAGACCTAGAGAGGGTATGAACATACTTCTCATTAACTTTATTATTTTATCTCGTTAAATGCAGAGTTGTCAGTAAAAACTGTTCTTCGCTGTAGGTTCGAAATTTGTGTTACATGGTCAGCCGAAGAGAGAAATTATCACGATCGTATTTTCGATTGCGAGAACAAACCTTCCACAAGCAACAGCGATTTTGTCTCTGTCTGATCTACAAAAAACTATCACCCCAGCAGAACTGACGCCAATCATGGCTCCAATGTCTATGACCTTGTATATTTACGTGGGGAAACGATCCAAAAAGAAGGCTTTGAACAAGTCATTCAACTCATAGCAGGCGTACAGTCGAACATCCCCGCAATGAAAAAGGTTTGGCTTTTCCGTAATTATCGATGACAAGGAAACAGTTCTCAATCTGTGTGCGTTGAATTTATTTGGTTGCAGGATAAAAATGGAATCGTTGGTCGTCCCAATCATTTAAAGGAAGACAACCCATACAAACGCACGTACATGAATGGGGGCGAAAGTCGTTGATTCCGCTCGCTATCTTCCATCAGTGCCGAATCGGCTGCCTCTGATACTGAAACAAACAGTAGATGGAAGAGACCGGTATTTCAAATCATCTTCCTGTTCGAGTTTCTACGCCGATCACAATTTCCCATTTTTTATTCTTTCCGTCCAGGTGAGAACACCTTCGCAAACATCAATTACCTCGGTCGACAGCGATTTCGATGTAGCCATTACACAGCTTGGTTCCAAAAAAGCCAGTTCGAAAACTAGTGATAGAGCTGGCAAGTTCATTTACACCGACAGTGAAGAAGAAGCGGGACCTTTTAGGCTTTTGATGTTACCTGCTAAATTTTTGTTTAATTGTTTGTATTTTGTAAAAATAAATGTAAATCAATTACCAAAAATTTATGGTTTTATTTTAATTTAAACAAATTTTCTTGCGTCCTTTGGCTGCCGCGATCCGAACATTCCGCGGATGTTCCAATACGTACGTTCACTGAACGTACGGATTTGCCATCCTGCAGACGTCCAACTAAGGACGTCCGTAGTACTCCCAAATAAGGACGTTACCAGGACTTCCAATTAATTACGTCCGTAGGACGTCCTCCAGTGGACGTCCCTAAAACCGGACATTAGGACATCCTGGTGACGTACATCTGCCGTCAGAATAGGACGTCCCGATCGGCCAGCCAGGACGTAGATGGGATGTCCCTGGGACGGACAAAGGCTAGTAAGGTATGTATGTGCTATAATCTTTTTGTTTAAGGAAGGCAAGCCAGCATATGCCATCCAATTTCAGGGGAAAAGCAGGACTCTGATAAAATGAAAACTCAACTTAAACGGAAGTTAGATAAGTTGGAGAAGAAGAAACTAAACAAACAAAGGAAAAATAACAGATGCCAAGGTAAACTTTGATTTCGACAAAAAAAAAATAGACCTTCAACTAATTTTACTTTTCTGTATTATAACAGATAAAAGAATACTAAGAGCAATAGGTTAAAAAAAAATGTGGAATTGATTGCGCGCTTGATAAACCAATTAAGAAACAGAATAAAATCAACATCACAAACGAGAAAGAAGTTGGTTGAACGCATCGAAGAACAAGAAAAGAGAAAGGAACAACAACAGAAAAGGGATAAATCAACATTAAGAAAACGAAAAATGAAAGGAAAGCATAAACTGAATAAACTAGCGAAAAAAACAAACTTATCGTATGAATTGCCGATATTGACATGGATGAGCTGCCTCGTGTTCCATTATTTACAAGCCGTGCCATGATAATTTTGTATAACAATACACTGGCATGCCTTCAATGATCCGAGCGGAACTCATTATTTTCGTTCTTGCCACGTAGGTCTCTATTTATGGTTTTGCGGCATATATTTTTTTTATTAAAAAATGTGCTTGTCTTAAATTATATATATATAATTTTTTTATTATTTATCAGTGTATTAAGGAGTACTTAGGGAAAGCATGCCCCTCGTCTCCGGGAATTCGCATGGAATAAGGATATCAGCCAGGGGGAGGGCGATACTAGGACTGGAAACGCCACTAACGAAAGGTCAAGGGCAAAAAATCAAACACTGTGTAAAAATAAATATAACTTTTATACATGAGCTGTGTAAAGCAATAGATAATGCGTGTAATCATGCAAAAAAAATATAAATATGAATTCAAACAAAAAAGTTATGATGGACTGATTACACGAGCAATTGATAACGTGGTTTGGAGTGCGGAAAACTACATAAGCCGTCCGGTTCTTCCTTTACAACAGCGGGCTTTAGGGCTATTTCCCAAGGAGAAATAGGACCATTACTATGGAGAAATAGGACCCTTATGAGGGAGAAATAGGACCCTTCAAAATATGATTGATGATTGGGTCCTAATTCTCCGGGTCCTATTTCTCCAGGTCCTATTTTGGGGTCCTAAATCTCCGGGTCCTATTTCTCCAGGTCCTATTTCTCCGGCAATCCAGCCAATGCTACATTCGTTAAACAGTGTGAATTTTCACCATTAGATGGCGCACAGAAATGATCGGTAGAAATGATCGGCAAAATTTGATCGCCGATCCGATCGACATCGGAACATGATCAGCGCGGGATGTCTGGGCTAGGGTTGAGCTTCGTTCCATTCGTTCGATAAACGAAGGCACGACCACATTCGTGGTAACTGTTAAACGAAAATAAAAATATAGAATCAAAATTACGAAAAATGAAACTAATAAATTCTTTATCCAAAAGTATGTTCATCACTAAATGTCATTTTTGCCCACCAATCTACATCTTAATTGACGAATTCCGTTGCGAATCTTGCATTTTTTTGGGCTTCTGTAAAGAATTTTTTTTTACAGCAATTCTCCCTTGAATCCCTTTCACTTTAAGTCTTCGAGAAATCGTCCTCGATGAATGGGCAACTCATAAATATTATAGATGACCATGCTTTACTAATGTATAACATAAAAATTTCTATTTTTTGTTACCTTTTAGTTCCTGTGGGCTTGGTTTTCAGCGACTGGCGGAATAGGATCTATTTGTCGAGTAGGCAATTATCCAGTAACATCATCGAATTGTTCAACGGCAAATTTGGTCCTGAACAGCTTGCTGAGCTCAAAATTCGCAGTATTACGTTCACGGACGGAAAATCATCAGACAACAGGGATGCACTGCAAGAGTGAGTCAGGGGGGAAGAAAAGGTTATGCGTCATCCGTGGTCGGAAAATTTCAGGGATTTTTGGTTATTTTGAAAAATCTGGTTGGATCTCGGAAAAACAATTTCTTATAATGCGCAACAGCCAGGAAACAAAGAAGATTTATGGCCCTCATCGAAAGATTTTGGGAAAATAAAACAATAGTGACGTGTATTGGAGAGACCTTTTAACTTCTTTTTCACTTTAACTTGAACTCCGTATCGGAAACGGAAATTTTTTTGTCATATGTCTTTACTTAATTTATTTGGTTATTTCGCCGTTTACTCTGTTTGTTTCCTTTAAATGGATTTCGGCCAAGAAGCTTGACCTTTCGTTTGTCTTATTTTGTTTCCTGAACAACCGAAAATAAAAGAAAAAAATTTTATTCTTGACTTCTGTTTCAAAGCTTAGAAAATATTATGTAACATTTAAAACAGGTTTCGTTTCATAAAACATTTTTTGAAACAATAAATTATCACGAGTTCATTATGAAAAGACTTCAGAACTACACAAACACAAATGCCTGTAAAACAAGAAAATTTATAAGCCTAATTTGCATTCCCACATTTGCAACTCAATGATAGCGGGCATCATTCACCTTTTGCAAAATGCAATTATTCTTCACATTGAGCAAAATAAAATACCTTTGCATATAGTTGTGATGTAACGTACTCATCCTTTACTATTAATTGCTGTCCTAGTATAGCTATTCTTACATCACAGCTTCCCCATCTAAATCCCAATAGAAGAACAGAAAATAAGATTAAATATTAATTTTCTTCTTCAAAGTGTATTGATATCCACCATAGCCATTTAACAAATGCACTTAACACTTAATATATTTTTGACATTTGACGTTTTGACATATAGCTAAGACCGTCTGCTATGCGATTTAGGACTCGGATGTGTGGTTTGCGGAAAACGTAGATTTCAAAGTATGCCTTACGAGCCCCCTAGCGCCAAAACCACAAAAAAATATATATTAAAAACCTTGGGCCGTACCTGACAGATTTTTCAGCAACATACATACAGCAACTGTACAAGGGAGGGGAAGCAACTCTCCGTTTAACGGCACACCTTCGGGTGAATCCTGTTTGTGATACATGGTCGTCATAGCTAAAGACGCCTAGTGGCTGATTCTGAACTAGATGGTAAATGCTGCACCCACCTGGAAAATATTTTATTAATGTTATGTTTTATTAAAGTTCAAACCATGGGACTTGTGCCTATCAGCCATCGCCACGGGCCATAAGATTACATATCAAGATTACTATTACTGTACCTAATAGATGTTTTTGACTTAGCTACCTTATTAAGAAATCAACGTTTCTTAGGCAACAAATTCTTCCACAAATCACTTTCAGGTCTCACCTTAGTTTTCTGTTGTAGCATGACTGACGTATAATTGGAGTAGGTGTCTGAATTGTCTCCTTAGTGTCCGAACACCCATCGTTTTCGCGCCTTTTATCAGGAGCTCATACAGCGTCGGATGTCTTGCGAGGACTAATAGATGAGAGCGATAAAATCGGTGCGCACGCTAATGAAAATTTGGTTGATCATTAGCCTAAGAACAGGGAATTTTGCACTATTTTTTCATTTGTTTTGTGCCAATGGTTGTTGAGTAGCATGCTAGTCAACAAACATTCGAATACCGTGTTCTGCTAAATGATGGCTTACGGCGTGACCACGCTATTTCAGTTTCTTCTTATAATTCCTATAAAGTTGTTTGAAGAATTTTTTTTAAAGATTTCAGCTTATCCATATCATTTTAACTAAATTAACGTAGTGTATTAGTAGGGATTTTTTTAGTTGGTTTTATTTGATTAAAAGCTGCAGCGACAAGATAGTTCGGTAGAATCATTCAACCTACAGTAGGGAAGACCGAACCCATCTTGAACACCGTACCACGTTGTACAGTGCCGCGAAAAATATAAGTAATCACAATAAAAATATAATACTTATACATTTTGTTCGAAATAGGTTTTTTAAATAGTGTTAAAGTTTGAGTCTGGTTTCTAAATTATTTATTGAGTTATTTTAAAAAAGAGGAAAGTCTGTATTTTTCTTTGTTCCTTATCGGTGATTTTCTGATGATGACGTCAAAATAATATTAGTCACTCAACTATCAACACACTAGTTTTACTGCAAAAACTGTTTTTAGGGCCAAGTTGTAGAAACGGCATGTGTGAATTACGCGTATTTTCATAACTTCTCACATTTTCAAAGTTTCGTCAGCTGACGCAGCCACGACATTACAAATAAAGAATCAAGTATATCAACTGAAAAATCAAAATAACCAAATTATCGATATTGTGTTTGCTCCACCTCCTCCTATGTCTGCTCTATCAGTAAAATGAAAATGTATCAGGGATAATAAAAGTCTTTTATTTCAGGCAATCTTTTATAAAGACGGCATTTTAATTGTTCACTAAGTTAACAGCAAGAAAACAGAAAGAAAAGTAAAATTTTAATAAAACTCATTCTAGCTCTATTGACCCGATCTATGTGGGACAGTGTTCCGTCCAAAGTCACCCCGATTCGCCCCAAGTTCACCGTTAAATAAAAAGCGTTATAAATTCTAAAAAATTTACATAACATTTTTGAAAAAAAAATGTTAAGTGTCGGAAACGTTCTAAATTCATTTTCGAACAAATTTTCGAAATTTCGCGTAAGTGGGGTGGTAGATAATGGAGTAAAACCGAAACTGTCCAAGATGGGTCCGGTTTCCCCCTATAGGGTAAGCATGTAATTTTACTGACTATTACCAATTAACGTCGTTTGTCGTACAACATTTTATAAAACATCTTTGCAGTAATAGAAAATACATTGCTTGTAACCAAGTATGTTGGTCATTCTATGTTGGGGTTTTCACGGTTGTCCATCACGTCCGTGATGTTTCGTTTTTGAAAGCCTAATTGCATATGAAACCAGTCATAAACACCTGTATCGAGCTTCTCATGGTAAGTTTCTTGTTGCAATCGGTAACTGACAATCCTTTCACCACTGTCTATTAGAAAGTTATATAATGCACATCAACACGGTGTTATCCATACAGCTTTTGGAACATGGGCATGAACATATTATAACCTGCGTCAAGTGTTTTTTAAATCAACGTATGTTCAACGATAATGCGTGTTTTAGACCATTTTCTTTCAAAATCACTTTTTTCTTTGTGTTAGCAAACCTGGGCTTAGTTTAAGAACTTCAAGATAAAATTAAGTTAGTTGGAAGACCCGCATATTGCCTTCTGCTATCTCCCCACCTCACTCGACCTTTTTTCTACGATCTCCCCTTTTATTACCTTCTTCCGGTTGACCGAGGTGTCAACGAAACCAAGCTCATCTGTTAACCTCGTTTCCCTTTTTGACACCGTTTCGCTGCTTTATTGCCCACGCTAACCTTAGCGTCCCCAAGCCAAGACGCAGTATAAAACCCCACCCGAGCTTCCCAAAAGAGAGTTCTCTTGTAGCCATCACATGTACTAGTTATGTGCAAATTTTTGTAATGTGTTGGTGCCAATTTTAAAATAAACTTGAAACCCCGAAACAATAAACAAAAACGCAAGTTCCAATTGTTGCATTAGACACAGGAATAATATGTGGGGTACACGGGAACGCCGAGTCTCACAAAATCTGAAATTCTGGGTTTGGGAAAAGCGAATCAGGATATTCAGAAGTAATAGCTTTTAAATCAAAACATAAAAAAACTTTAGCACCATGAGCACTTCCAAAAAATGCAGCAAACGTGTAACTGATTGAACGATTTGGCAAAAGCGAATAAGAATTTTCAGAAATAATAGCTCCTAAGTCAGCATCGAAAAACTCTAGCATCGTGAGCAATTGCCAGAAAACCAAAAAACGTATAACTGACTGAACGATGGACGAACAGCAAGCAGAATAAGCGAATGAGAAAACTTACGATTATTATAGTTTTTCAGATTTCTTTCTGAAGTTTGATATTTATATACGTTCCATCCAAAACACCTAGGACACCAGGCAACCCAGCCAGCTTATGAAATTCTATTGTCACGAGGAGAAAATAGTGACGTGGTTGTCATTTCTGAAAAGACGTGACAACCAACTTTTGAATTGCTTGCAACACAGCTTCCCTTGAAAAGAAGATGTTGCAACACGCCGATAATCAGTAACAGATAGTTATCCCTAGAATTCACGAAACCCTAGCGATGGGGCGTATATCCTTCACGAGGGTATAAAAGCCCATACATATTTAGCCCTAAGTTAGTTCTTAAGTTCTCCCGTGTTCTTCAAGTTCTCCTACAGTTCTCTTCACGTTCAGGTTAAGTAAAAGTGTAGTTATTCCTCATTTCTGCTATGTCTTGTATTCTTTCTTAAAATTCAATAAAATTCATTAACAAAGTAAAGTCCAGTATGACACTATTCTGAGTGCAGAGACATCATTTGGGCTGGCTACTGGGAAAAGTAATTGAGATGTATTTCAAATACTTTGTGTTATGTTATCGGTTGTTCTTTAGATTGTTGAAATTTATATTTGTATAATGTATATTCAGTATGAAACACCGCTGCGAAACCAAGTTCGATGAGTCTCTATTGGAGGAGCTCCCGGAGTTGTTGAAGCTCCGTTAGTTGAGTTCCATTGTTTTCCCTAGAGGTCTTCATTGTGTACAAATCATTGGGAGCATGTAACTTAGAGCGAAGGTGTACATGTTCTGATATTTAGAACAAACGTTTTACTTCTGAAGTTCGATAAAGGCACTTAGAAGGTAGTAAGTTAGAAACACGTTAATAATCAATTGTATCAATTTAGCATGTATGAACTTAATATAAAAAACTTTTAACGTAGGGAAACCGGCCATTTTTTGAAAAATTTATCAAATAAAAAGATCCACTGCGAGCTACTTAAATTTTAGTTCTTTTTCTTATGCATTTAAGTGAGTAAAAAAAAAAATCAGCCACTAAAGGGTGCATACTACAAGGGTGGACATTGAAAACGTTAGTGTAAAGAAAATAATAAAATCAGCTGAGCAGTTTCGGATTTTATACGAAACGTGTGAAACGATACAAAAAGTCTTTTGGACGCCTTGGTTGAACTTGTTCTGCTTGACATGATTTCTCCTTCATATACAATGCTGAAACAAATCGGATTTTCAACGAATCTACACAACACTTAAAAGATGACACCTTGATATGGTTTTTTTTCTCAATAATTGTTAAAACTTCTTCGTGGTGGGTGAAATAAATGTAACGAAACTAAATATACATCTTCGATATATTTCCCTTCTTCGCATCTTTATTAATTGTCCAGGTAATGTATACTTTACAATTGCAACACAATATGTGCAACACGGATGACCTAGATAAACACCTGCCAGATGACTCACACATGCGACGCAGCCATACGTTATAAACATCACGCCACTTAAAACACATTTTTTTATTTTCTGCACGGGCGACGCTCATACACGTAATCCACATCACACCACTTTATTTCCGTATTTGTATTATAATGACCTAACCTAGAGAATATATTTATCGTTGTGGCTAAAATTCCTCGCGAGTTCTTTATTTAAAATTTGTCTTAATATCCGTAAAGTCATTCACCCAACGAGGAGAATGCTTTACATTTGGATAGCTGCAAAGACCTTATCTGTTAATTTTGCTCGCAGCCTCTGAATAGTCTTCTCTTCAGACCACCCTGGACCATCCACTATACTGTCAAAAGACTCGAGCCAAAAATCAAAGCAAGAAAGCGGGCTTCCAGAAAAAGATGGGAGTAATTGTAAATGAGGAAGGCATGTTGGCTGTTTTTTAAATCATTTAAGTCATTAACAGTGGCTGCTCTGGCTGGAGAAAAACAGTAAGCCACGTTGTTGGTTGGATAAATCAGGAGAGATTTTATGGAATCTTTTTGTTGATTCTGAGCGAGTCGTGAATATTACTCGGAATTGGAGCCGAGTAAACGTGCAGAATTATCCTTAAACGTTCTTAGAGTAATAGAGCTAGATCATTATTTCACTTCAGGCTTGCTCGTGACATTTTATGTTAAGCAAATACAGTTCGCATTTTTTAAAATTCAAGTTGAAAGAGTTCTAGCTGCTTTACGGTGAACACAGACGTGCCTCCGGTAGCAAAGGGTTCCAGATTTTTTAATAGTGAAATGGGGAACTAACCCCTGTTTTTATTTGGGCTTTATCATGTTAAAAATAAGCCGAAAAACGCATACGACTAGGCCTACCTTGAAGATTGCGTCAATGAGTTCATTCAACTTCAGCGTACCGGTTTTTGCCGTAAAGGGAAAATAATTAAAATTTTGGTCGTTGGATTCACCTGTGATGCTCAGCAATTGCCCTGAAAAAATGTATTAAAATTTATACAGTCTATGAAAGTTGCCCTAAGTGTGAAGTTTACGGAAAGTGGGCGGTACAGGGCGTACTGTTAGAAACATCGGCTCCGCCTCAATTCCATGAAAACAAATCTCAAAATGGTCACCAAAATAGTGCATCTATTTTAGTAGAATTAGGCATCGACATGATTAGCTCGTTTGCCGTTGACTGTATGCACTTCGCGTTCCTTGGTGTGAGAAAGCTCTTGAGATGAGAAAGCTTTTGTGGCTTTGGATTCATGCATATCGGATCGCATATCGGTCCTATTGGTAAGAGGTGCCAATTTTATTCTTTGTAATTTCACGTGAAAGCCAAAATCGTTAAATGAATTACCGCGATGGAAAGCCATCAGCCTGAATCAATATCTGTAGTACACTGTGAAAGCCGCCATGACGGAAATTTTTAAAGGGAGCCTCTTCAAAGTTTGTATGACAATTTGGTTGAACAAATGCGTCAAATAGTTGATAATCATGGTGTAAAATAGTGCAAAATTCTTTATGATGATTTTTTTTTTCATTCAACGTACATTGCCATATTCACTAGGCTGATGACATTCTAAAATTTGGGCATTTAGAAAAAATGAATGTTTTATTTACATTGATCGTTGTGCATCTTCCAAGAAGAAGCAAACGTAACTAATGCTCACAGAAAACTAATTGTTTCAATCTGGCAAGTGGCAAGGGAAAGAAGAACGAAACGATTAAGAAATGGTCGCAGGAGAAGAAACAGATAGCACACAAGAAATGTAAATAATTCATGTTCACAAAAGTTTCGACCCATATTTGTCCATTGTGCCCAAAGTCAGTTATTAAAAATTGTACACCCATCATATTCGGCATCATATGAAATTACCATCATGAAGCAATTTTGTTAAGATTACATAATATTGATAACATTTTTCATATACATTATTTCCGTTATAGGACAGGTACACTTTCTTTGAGGCAACAATCTTTCTAGTTTAAGAAACAGTATTAAGATCAGATTTCGATTCGGTTCAACTACGCGGTTTCAACTACGCGGTATGCCGTTGAAAATCGTGAAACTACCATTGCGCGCAATCAAGGAGTATATTCTTATGCATCAGACAACAGCGGAACATATGACAACAGCAAGAGTAGGAGGCGAAAATAGAGATTCCGTTGGTATATTGTGAGTCTTCTTCGAAGTTGTTTTGCAGTGTAGGAAATTAATATTTTTCGATTTGCAGGTATTTGTGTTTCCTAGTGATTTTTCCAGCGTAATTTGGGTAGAACATCATCAGAAATGATTACACATTTCGGCAACATGACTGGAAGAAAACAAGACATATGAAATCAACCTGCACAGCATGTAGGTAGCTTTTGTATGGTTTTTTTCGTTTTGCTTCAGCTATTCGTATATTACTGTTTTGCCATTCGCCATTGTCCAGTTCTGTCTACCTTACAATGCGTATCAATTGGATATAGCCTCTCGAGACTGGATCAGAAAATCAGGCAATAGGGGTATGTTACTTGCCTGGTGAGGATGAAGCCTGAAATGCAAAAGAGGGGCGCGAGATGAAGTAAAATACGTTCTTGCTGGTGAGATAGTTGTCAGTACAGTGCCGGTTCACTTATAGAACCGCCTAGCTATAGAACCGGCTCGGTTATCGAACCGATTTTTCCTTGCAGTGTTTTAGCGTCGCCGTTGGCCGTATTTTGAACAATAATTCGCGTTTCGGTAGCGAGAAACAATGGGGTGCACTTTTAAAACATGCTAACAAATATTACGCTAATGGGTTTTAGTAATTTCAGGGAATTGTATGAACTGGTTCAGTGATCCAATTTTAAATAATTGGGCGGCAAAGTAATTCGGGCTGGAAACGATAAAATGAAAATATTTATTGTGTTACTTTTTGTTTGTAACTGTTCATGAAATGGGAAATCCTGCTTAGGACATGTTCGTTCTAGTAAAAAAAGCAAGGAAAAAGTCTATCAATGGAAGACAAAATAAAAGTAATATAACTTATTGAGGGGGAAAAGTCGGAAATGTATATTGCTCCTTTGTTTGGTGTTCCCAAATCTTAAATAAGTATGAACAAAGAAAACATTAAGTTCTTTCAGCGAACAAAGTGTTTAAGCCGTCAAAACAACTGATGGCAAATGAGTCTCAATATACAAAATCGGACCATGCTGTTTTGAATTGGTTTAATGCAATGCGCAATCCTACTTCCAAATGCAAAATCCTCTGTCTTTCACGAGCTCACATCTAAGATCGGGAATCACACGAAGCTAAGGCTAGGAGGATTTTGCATTTGAAAGCGTATGACGGGTGATTCCGGAACTGGAAGCAGCGTTGCTCGATCGGGCCTAGTATTCGTCTTTTTGGAGAGGCTGGAGCATCACAGAACTGGGACCATCATTAAGGTTCTTTCCCGTCAATTTTCGTAGGCGTTTAGTGAAAAATTGGTCTGCTACAGAGCTTGCAATGTTTTTAACATAGACGAAACGGGTTTGTGCTATTGTGCTTTACCTACTCGTACGTACGTTAGCAATGAGAAAGGATGTCGAAAATCCTTTAGGGATAAAAAGGCTATGGGTGCAAAAGATGGACTTAAGCTTGTTTTTTGCGAAAAAGCTACAGGCTCTTCTAAAATAGGCCCTCTTTTGTTTCGAAGTTCCAAAAATCCTCACTGCTTTCGTGATCAATCGTCTCTAATCCATTACGTATGGCAAAGAAAGGCCTGGGTCGATCGTGAACTATACAAGGGGTGGTGGGATAACGTATTTTGACCTTCGTTCCGTACGCAAATTTACCAACGAACCAGTTTCTCTTTTAATGGACAGCTGCTCTGGACATGACGCAACGTGCCTTGGCCCAAATGGACAAGTCGAAATAGGTTTTTTCCCACCGAAATGCACCTCACTTTACTAACTACTTGACCAGGGTACAATTCCTGCGTTGAAGACCCTCAACAAAAAAGGAAATGTTGAAAAGATATATTGAGGCGTACGAAAAATTCGACGAGCTTCAAGAATTAGCAAAAAAAGGTAAACAGTAGATGAAGTAATTATATAAATAACAATAAGAAGCATACATAAATTAACTCAAGTAAGCAAATAATATATACAAAGCCTGAAATAATATACAAATAATAAAGATATATACATTTAGAATTATCTATATCTATAATCGTCGCCTCGATCGAAAAATCTATTGCCATGTTAGGCTGACATGGCAGTAAGATACGAAGTGGCTATTGCCATGTCAGGCCTATATTCGGGGACATGGTGGCTCCTCCCCCATTGGTTATTGCCCAATGACCATGGATGCTTCTACGTCAGGGGCGACATGGAAAATTCGCCCACCAAGGCTATTGCCATGTCTAATGAAATTGCATACCCCTGATGTCAAGGGTATCATATATATATATGTATATTTTGAAATAATAATAAATGACACAATAACAATAACTTTTTGAAGAGAACTCCATTTGCCAAAGACATCCTACACTGCATACAAAGTATTGCGAAATAAAGATAATTTTTTCACATGGGTTATTGGAAGTGAGGCAGCTGCTAAAATTCTTCTTACTAAGAAGTTAGTGGAGGGACATGATATCAGCCCTGTGCCTGAAATGGTTAGCAGCACAGTAACAGAAGAAGATTTAGCAGTGGAACTTCCAAAATTTCAGAAATTATTTACAGAGGAAGCCTGGATAGCCACAATAAACTTGAGTTAGTCAGCAGTGAAACATGTGATATAGTATAACAAAGGTAATCTATAATATAATACTTCCTTACAGTTGATTTTAAGAAAAAACATTCGCGATACAAATGTGGTGACTGTAAAAAGATTAGTAATAAAACCACACCAAATGTGCTCTGTGACAGTTGCTTGAAGTGGTGTCACTGGGCTTGTGAGAATATTCAAAAACAATCTGATTTATCCAAGTATTTCAAATGTTCCACATGTCGTGCCTTGGTTACACTGTGACACTGTTTTGTAAATTTGCTATGTTTGATATGTACAAATAAAATATAGTTATGACTCAATGTGTTAAGCATAAACATTTAACGTGCGACTAAAGCGTCTGCTATAGACACATCATAAACATCGTTGCGACTTCGTTAAAATCGGTGAAATTGTATTGCAGTTCCAATCTAGCTAATTTTTGTTTAGTATTTAGAACTCGGTAAACAATAAATTACATGCAACAAGTTAAGAGAAACTTTTGAAAAAACAAAAAGATATATCTACAGATGCACACAAAATTACCATTTAATTTTATACTCTTCAAGGAGAGTTATAGAATTGTATGACACTTGTTATTATTTCAATATATATATACATACCCTTGACATCAGGCGTATGTAATTTCATAAGACATGGCAATAGCCGTGGTAGGCGAATTTGCCTTGTCCTTATATGGCAATAGGGTTGACCCGCTCCGATTGACCATTTGGTTTTCATTGCCGATTCGATCATTTGAGAATGATTTGATTGGCGATCAAATTATTGGCGATCCGATCGTTTTTGGGAGAAATCTAGTAGTGGAATTTGCATTAAACTTGTCATCATTGCAAGTCAATGTCTTCACTTCAGACTTTTAGACGAAAAGGCGTCTGCTGCGAACGAAGGATAAACAGCTTCCTCCGCGAAAATTTATGTAAATTCTAAATTCTTACGTTTGGTGGCACTAAATTCAATCGCAAAATTTATTGTTGCCGATCAACGGGTTTTTTGATCGCCGATCAAACCAATATCAACCTCAAAAGATTTGATCGGCGATCATTTTTTACCTTAATCGTGATCGATAATCGCGATCGCGGCAAGACTGCTTTGAGGAGATGAATATTATTGGAAAGGTAATGCGTTAAATTAATTACGGCTATTAAACAAATCTAATTGTTTTTAAAATTAACGCGTTATTCGTAGAGATATGCGGTAATTTACGCTTACGAAGTTAACTATTGGTAAAATTATTCACGTTGGTGTTAACTACCGGTAAAACGTTATAAGAAACGCACACCTCGGCATCCAATGATCGAAGATCCAGCCCCCAACAAATCCATCGAGCTCATGAAGCAGACGACTAAAATTTCATCGTTGTGGCTGACAAATTCAGGCACGAGCAAAAGGGTAACGAGCTATTCGAGCATTTACCTCTTGCTTCTTTTCAAATTAACGATAGCACAAGTGTGGCCGAAATGTTAAATGAAGAAAACTATTCTTCTGATTCCAGTGACGAGGACTACATTCCAACTGGTGATTTTTTCGGAAATGACTCCTTGAAACTTCCAACCTAGCATGTCTGACCTGCTTAATTTTATTTAGGTGCTGAAAGTGATGTTGAAGAATTAACAGATGAACCTGAACATAGTTCCAGCAGTGATGGTGATCAAGTTGTGGAACATGGATCTGTTTCGAAGAAACAAAAATTGTGTTCAAAAAAAAAAAAAAAATTAAAACGTAAATATTCCTTCTGTTAATACATCCAATGTGATATGACATTTTTCCTTTCAACTATTAATTGATTTTCTAGCAAAGCAAGAAATTCTGCTGTGCAAGATAAAGAAGACAAAATAAAAACCATTTATGCTGCTGAAGATAACAAAGAAAGAGTGGATAGTCTTTGGGCTTCTTTTAAGGATGTGTCTGAATTAAAAAAAGCAAAGGAAATAGTGACACCTTCTATTGCATCACCAGCAACCTCAAAAATCTACGAATTTGCTGGAGAAAAAATTGAGTATTAAATTTTTTATCATTACATCATAGAAATGTCAAGCTGTAACCAAAGCTAATCCTTGTTCTTATTCAATTGGTTATTTGACTATTATTGTTCAATTCAGAATCTCAGAGAAAAATCAGAAGATTGCATCCATAAGTTCACAGGAGATTAAAGGAAAAAGACCTGCTTTGAGAGCTGGTGGCCTTTCTAGCTTGACCAGTCAGTTATCTAACAAAAAATCTAAGCTGAGCACCTTGGAGAAATCTAAACTTGATTGGGACAAATTTAAGCACGACGAAGGCATTGCTGAAGATTTAAAATCTTTTAATCAAGGCAAAAAGGGATTTTTGGAGAGACAAGCTTTTCTGGAACGAGCCGACGTAAAACAGTTTGAAATCGAAAAAACTTTACGTGCTGGGCGAAAATCCAATTCGTAACAATCATTCTCTCGACCATATCTTACAGTTTCCCAGTGTTGGAAATACAATTCATTAACCAAACGGGCTTCATCGTTTTCACCAAGAGACTGTCCGTGATGTATATACTTAACATGCTTCATTTGTTCCTCTTCCCTTCGTCTTTGTCGTGATGGAATTAGTAACATCCCCGTCCTGTTGTAAAGCATACTCAGTGACATGGCACCAACTGATTTCCTACAAGTCCATGCGATTCGTTATTTAAAGAAATAAACGCCAGTGGCTATTGAAACTGTATTTGCATCACGCTTACAAGGTAATTCGTTAGCTTCAAAGAAAGGTGATCACGTCCGTCTGTCTACGTGAAGCGGACATGTAAAGTTGGCACATATTCAAACAGCTTTTAGCGGGGGTTTGGACTGCTGTAACGACAGGCACATGCACTTAACGATACAGATCTTTCAATGCACAAAAATCGACAACAGCTGGCTTCATAACAGGCAACTTAAATGGGCACCATAACCAATTTAAGAGGGACCTAAGCTGAAACGACACTTCGACATCGAGGCTGATTCTAGGGTAGTGGACGTCTCATCATTCTCGGCAGACTGGGCTAATCCAAACTCGAGGTCAGTTTCTGTTTCCATGTCTGATGATTCGAACTCGGTCAATAGTGCTGTAGCTTCCTCCAGCGTAACCTAACAGAGATAAATCAATGTTCATATACTTCTGTGAACCAAGCCATTATTCAAAATAGCTTCTTACCTGAGCAGACGTTGTTCGCTGAAATATTCGAGTGTTCGAGTTTTCATTGCTCAAGTCAGCGTGCGGTGACCAGTAGCTTTGTTCTATCTTCTGTTTCAGCCAGTTTACAGACCATTGCCACTTGCTTGGTGACTGTAACAAGTAGTCTTTCGCAATCTGGAGGCGGTTAGCAAGGCTGACTAAGAATTTCATAAGCTGGTAGGCACGCCTGCTGTCACTGCTTTGCTGTGATTGTATCAAGGCTAAAGAAAATAAAAAACCTTAAGCCACCTGCAGTCGGCGGTTACGGATACGCTAAATAGAATTGCTAATCTAATCTAACAAACGAAAATTAAACACGGTGCATCAAGTTCAGTAAGAATAATAAAATGGAAGATTAAGAATTACGAAATTCTATAGACTATCAGTGCTCCGTATTACGTAATGAAATTCTATAGAATAGACGTGTTTCGTATTATTTGTCTTCCACCAGCTGATATAGGCATTGGAAATATCTCGTTTTTCTGAACCCCTTATGATACTACTTTACCTAGAACGCCTTCAACTGATTGGCCATCCTTGTCGGTAAAACCATCTATAACGCACTGAAGTCGATTAAACTGCTGGCCATCTTCCAAAACCTAAGACGTTATTCGAAAAACCGAAATTTGAATAAGCAAACAAAGTGACATATGTACAATTTGGTGAGCGATACAGTACCAGAATTTCTTGAAGTAGTTGTGTCAAATTTTTTAGTTCGCTTGCGGAAACAACCGCGCACTGGTGCTATATAAAAGTAGACCAAATTGTAATAAGGTTTTGCTGAAATTTCGCAACAAGTTAGAAAACCAACCAGAGTTTCACGAAGAAGAGCACGTGAAAAATCCAATTTGCCCCGGGCGGCATACAGCAACATTCGGATTACTGCTGACGTACAACTGATGTTATTCAAATGGCAGCACGCTACGACTAATTCCTAAAAGAGAATATAGCAGTGTCGAATACGTGAAGTAATGCCATTGATTGAATGGAAAATACTTGGAGGTAAAAAACTGAGTTTTGTCCATATAGAGCTGCTGTCACATCAGAGGGTGCAGCAAACTTTCCGCTATTGTCAGCTTCGTGAACTACGGCGTCTTCGTCTTGCAAATCACACTGAAGGATCATCGTCGCCAATGTCGTGTGAAGATCATGGAAATCCTTGGCTTGTGTTTGGCTCCATCTTCTTTGCAATGTAGAGGTTGGTGAAGGAGCTGGCAAAGGAATTGCAAGACCTTTTTGACTCATAGTTGTTGGCTTAGAATGGTTTTCTCGCGGAGAACATGAAGGCGATGGCGGACTTTGTCCAACCCTGTCGGCTCCCAAAAGGAACACCAGAAGCTTACGGAATGCACCAAGTTGAAATAAATGTTGACATTGTTTAACTCCCTAAAACAAGAATGGTCAATACTTTATAAAAAAATTATAGTGATAATAAAAATAATATAAAACAAAAACAAACAAAAAGAAAATTAATTAATTAATAAACATGTGCATTAGGTACCATATTCGCATAGGATGAAAGAAGGTAAAAAAATTGAGGGCACGTTTTGCAATTGTCTGGAACATCTTTGTCTAGCATCGACAGCAGGGATTCAACCAGCTTAATTAAACACAGCTCAGTCTGGAACAATACAGACACGTGTTTTAGTCACATTGAAAAAGGATCGCAGCCAGCGCAGCTGAATTTGTAAGAATTGTTGCTCTGCTCCTTCTATGATTTAATACCGTTTGACCTCCATGGTTAAAGAAACTCGATAAAGAGTTTTCCAATATCCTCGAAAATTGATGACGTACACTGCGCGATGGACATTCCAATAGGAAGGATTTGATATGCTTGGTGCCCTCTTCCCCTGACCAAAAATCAACGATCCAGAGAGAACACTCCTTAAATTCGGATGTGTAATTGTTGATAAGATCCACCCAAGAAGAAAGCCGACTGGATTCTTTTGCACGTATTCGTAAATAGGTGTGACAAAGGAAGTGAACCGCAAGATTCACTGATGGTATTGCGCACGTGCCGGTTGTCACGTCCTTAGATGCATTAGCCTATTTAAGAAGAGTAGATTAAAAACACTGTTTTGGAACATCGAAAATAATGAACTATTTCAATTGTTCCTACTTGACACAATTCGTAGATAAATTCGTAATAGTCGGGACAATATACATCCCGAGATTTCAGAAAACGAAGATTTTCTTCTCTGACAGCTTGCTGTACGCGAGCAGGCATTTTGCCTCCAAAAACACCTTGCCTTTCTCCATGGTTGAGCAATTCTGACAACTGACTCAGGCTGTCACGTTGCGGAAAACATCCAATCTGAAGAACCAAAAATGTTATGATGTTCGTCTACTCTATGCTTGCGCAGAAATAGTAATTACCGAAGCTGATGAAAGTTTATTGGGTGTGGTCGATAGTGATCCAACAGCACGGAAGGATCGGCTTCTAGTCACAATACTGGAATTTGTAACTGAGTTGATAGTTCCCTTACGTGGAGTTCGCGGTGTTTTTGTGGGATCTTCCACTCTGTCATAGAAGAGAATGTAGCCGTTCCAGTACCGCTGTCGTGTTTCTGGAAAACCATTCGCTGAACGACAAAACAAAATACAGATAATTATAGAAAACAAACACACACACACACACACAAAAATTTAGAAAAACAAAAGAGACATGAAACAAAGTTAGGCAATAAAGGTGACGGAGCTAAATTACTGGTATCGTAGCTTTTTGCTTTATAGGTCCCACCAAAGCATTCAGCTTCTAGCGTTGTATCATTCATTTCAAATTCTTCAACTGTCGTATCGTTGAATTTCAGCCATCGATTACGAGAAGTGCTGTCCGAACGCTTCCTTTCTTTGATAAACGAATAATAATGTCCCGCGCTAGCTTGCCCACTGTGTACAACGACACCGACGAGCTCATAGTTGCTTGACGACATTCGGGTACTCTTTAAAGTTAGGCTGTTGCGATTCTTGGAGGAAGACGTTAAAGTTACATCCACACTAGGACTGTCAGTTCGTTCTCGCTCTTGGATGCCTTCTGACGTGTACGGTGCCATATCTAAATCCCACGGAAACTACAGAGGAAAGAAAAAAATCTTGTAATTAACCTTATGATTTCGAAAATGACAAACCAACCTGAAAATAATCATCAAACTTGAGGGACCTTCCCGCATCCCAGTCATAGTAGAAACGCTTAAGTTGAATTACCAAGGTTGATGGCAGTGTTTTAATACACATGCGTTTAACCGTGTTCCTCTATTTTGGAAACCAAATGTTAAAAAATTTACGTAACGGACAACTAAATGTTTTTCATTATTTACCTTCACGCCACACTCTTCACAAAAGTAGGCATTATCCCCTTCTAAAAGTTCTCCTTTAACAAACTGCTCTAGTGAGTCTACCAGATTGTGGCTCTTTACAGTAAGATTCAAAGCAAGGAAGATTTGCTCTCGTTCGTATCGATGCGGGCATTCTTTGCAGATCATTTGGTCGCTGAAAACGCCACCAAGCGTATTCTGAAATAATTTTTCACGCTCACTTCTGAAGAGATGTTCGTCGATACTATCAGCCAGATGTGTGAAGAATTCAAAAGAGTCTTGCTGTTCACGAACGTTAACTGGTTGACCACGAAGTCGTAAGCAACGCCAAAACTTCTCAGGAACGTAATATTGCAGTTTAGAATCCTAAATAGTGAGAAAATGAAAATTTTTATGCATAAACATGGAAACGAAAATCGTGGTAGATACCTGCAAGTGCCCCATGACCATTTGGAACTGAAAAAAAAGTGTGTCTTCATCGGAATCTTCATCATCGATTGCCAAAAGGCTTTCTTTGAGGCCTGGGATGAGAAGGAGTTGCTGGATAACTGAATTCATATAACAAGTTGCTCCTGCATTTTTTAACCCCACATAATTACAAGTAGCTCGACCTTCCACAGCTGGTTCGAACTAGATTTCATATATAAATCATTAGTAAAATGTTTTATCGCGGCAAAGTTGTTTTTATTGCGCCTATAGCATTAATTTTTCCCTCGGGTAAGCGAAGAGCGAGCAAAGAGCGGTAAGTGAAACTTCCCTCTACTTTGCTAACCCGAGAAAAAGGTATGCAGATCGTAACATACAATTCGTCAATGTGTACAATACATAAAAAGATAGACTTACCTCAAATTCTTTCGCTAAATCTGGGTTGAATCTATGATGCATTGATATTAACTGTTTGACGATGGCTTCAAGATTTTCTCTGCAGTCAAACACCAATTCAATGATTAATGCGTACGCCGCAAGTCTCGATTCCGCTTGACTGCATTTCGGATTGATATTCGTGGGCGTGGATAAGAAGCTGGAGCGCTTCAATCCCTCAGCGATTAATTTCGACGCCGGGAAAAGGTATTGGTTAAGAAGGTCAGGAATCAAAAGTTTTCCTGCTTCTTTTCGATTTACCTAAAATATGAAGAAATTTGCGTTAGGACATAAATTAATCGCTAAATTATTGTGAAACTAAAGAGGAAATAGGAGCTTAAATGTCGAAGATTTCAGTACATGCTGGATAAATTATGATCGGTATTAGTATTTGGTATTAGTATTTATCTTTCATTTTAAAAACAATGTTGCCATTGTACTTACGCCTTCGCAATTTAGCAGTCCTCTCACCACATTCAAATGGCCAGCCAACAAAGCATTATCAGCTTGTTCCATTTCGTTGGAATAGGTTCCACTATACGGAGTAAAATTTGATAACCATGCAACTTCATCGTTGAGCATCGATACAGCCACAAGCCCTAAACTGCGCTGATCAGCTGAAGACAGTGATGATAACAAGCGACAGCGTAGATTAAAATATTGACTACACTGCGCTAGAAGTCGCTGGGATGCCCCTCGCGTGGTACAAGATGTTATCCATAGTGGAACTGGGGCCTTAACTAATATCTGGATTTTCGGTAAAACAATTTTTCACTTCATAAGCTTGTCTATGACAAAATAATTTCAAGAACTCTTACCTGAGTTAGCGAATGCTTACTAAATTGATTTTGTGCTTGGCTGAGTCTGAAAAACAGAGCCGAAGCTTTGTCTCTCACCTCTGAACTGGCACAACCAAGAAGAATGTCGATAATGAAATCTGAATGAACAAAATATAAAATGAAGGCAATTTAGCTGTTAAGAATTTACGCAAGTGCTAGAAAATGCTTACCTTTTACGTATGGGAAGGAGAAAAATGCCGTTAGCTCTTTCGTGCCACGCACTTCCAGGCACGTAATCAACAATTCAAGAGCTTCACAGGCTATAAGAACATCTTTACTGCAGAGTTCTTTGTTCGACGCACAAATACCAAAATATAGCCCCGCAGTGTCTGTATCACCACAGCTGCTAGTGCTGCTAGTGCTACCCGTGCTACTCTGACGACTTCTTCTACCAGGATTCGATTGAGACGATGGGATGCTACAATTGCTGCCAGCGCCACTTTCGCCTGTGCCACCAAAGTCTTTGTTTGGTAGAGAGGATGATCCAGGTGCTGCAGCCAGGTACAACTTCCCTGCAGCGGCTGCCCAACAGACGCGGACGAAGCAAGAAATCATGTCTAGGAATTCGGCCTCGCTCAGAGTTTGCAACACCTGCAAAGCTGCTTTAGCCGTCTCTAAGGAAGTTTCTTTCACGGGGCTACAGGAAAAGCTCAACGAAGTGGTGACGGATTGCAACTTTATAGGCGAAAGCTGAATTTTCATCGGTGTTGTCTGGCGCATAGGAGAAATTTTCGTGGGCGTCATTTTGGTTGGCGTTAATTGTAACTTTGAGGGAGTCATTTGCGATTTCGTTGCCATGCTTGAAGCCGCCTCATCCACTTCCCCACACAACAAAAAACGTGCCAACTGTAACGCAATTAGACAGCAACCCTGTCGAATTTCATAATTTACATCTTGAGAAAAATAGTCTTTGCGGAGAACACGAGACACAAAGTTCAGTCCACAAGCTGACAGAAATTCTTGCTTGAAGACATTACTGTTGTTCACCGCAGTACTGTCGAAGAACGTTGGCATTAACCGCCCGGATAGAACCTAGGATTCACAAGAGTTGTAACATCTATATTCAAGACATGGCAAAAATTTCAGTTATTTACCTCAAGATTATAAAGTACTCGAAATGGAGACATGGATGGGGCAGTCGGATTTAATAAACCTCGAAGCATATCTTCCACAGATTCCTTGGAATCATTTTTATCTACAGGAAGATGATGGGGAATACGCCGGAAGCTCGCAGAACGTATAGTACTAGTCAATCCGCCCGGCCTGTGGGACACAGGAAGTGCAGGTATGCCTGAAAAGTAAAAACACCCCTTATTGCTAAAAATCAAAAATCTAAAAAAGAAAAACAGGAAAAAGAAGAAACGAAAACTAAAGCAAAGAGGATGAATGTATGGTACTTTTTGTCGGAGACGTCGCGATCGCTGCATGTCCCACAATATTCGACCCACTTCCACGCACAGGAGGTGTCAAGGTACTCGGGTTACTGGCATTCAAGGCAACGGAAGGCCGTGGACGCTTATCGGCGTCATACGAGGCGGCGGTCGAGAAAGCAGAAGCAGCAGAACGTCTTGAAGCAACCTTTTCCAGAACTTCTAGCACTGCTGGATCTGTTGGAATTAAATGCAATAGCCTCCGAATAGTTTCTTGAATTCTGGTAATCACAAATAAGGGCGATAAGTACCTATAGTAGGTTAATGCCAATATGGTTTATTACTTTAAATCATTAATTTCTGAGAGTTGATAAAGCATGGTGAAGACTTGACCACCATTAGCCATAACGATGCCAGGTAAGGATCGCTCTTGTTCTATGTGGAAAGACATGCGAGCAGCAGATGTATTGGAAGTGCAAACAGCAGCAGCCTCCTCCATTTCGTTTTCACCTGCTTCTGGCGACAAAGCTCCAACAACTGGGGATGGGGTGCTAGGTAGTTCATCCCAATTTTCTTTCAACTGAGGTCACAGCAAGATGCAATGCATGAAATAACGAAATGAAATTGTGCCTCAACCTGAGGGTTCAGCGTATACCTCAGTAAGCTGCGCACCACTCGATACAGTCCCAGCCCCAGATGTTGATTTAACGACCCACGTTTGTTTGTCAGTACAACCCAGTTGACTTAATGATTTTTGTTCCCGACCTAGTTGCAAAACGTAGACGGCGGGTTCTGTTACACTATCGCATTTGAAGTATCCTAATCACTTGTTTCTGAGTTACCTAGGATAGAGGGACGATCACCAATGACTAACATTAGCTGTTCAGCATTCAGGCGTAGAAGGGAAGCTATTTTTTGTTTTACCGCCCATACAGTTTCATGGCTATGGACCTATTAACGATCTTTGTTTTTCACAACTTGGAACTTGACTATTACATGGTCCTAAAAATTTTTTTTTACCAATAAATCAATGTCCGTTTTGGAGTCTTCGGTTTTTATATGCAACCCTAATGGTTCCCCTTTGAATGATAGTCCATGAGGTAGAATTGTCCTTGGAGCTGGGTGGCTTTCTTCAATGACACTTATATATTTCTCCACTAGTTCCAACAGTCGCCTGATGTGCTGGAGACAGCCAGATCTAGAAAGAAAAAGAGATGCATCAAAAACAGTCCTATGATACGGATGCATTTCCTGATCTGATTACTTTTTATCAGGTGCCAATGACTTTAACTGAGCCAATGCAATGGTAGGAGTGGTTGAGCCCGTAGCTTTGGAACAGGGAACTTGAGTTTCTAGCCGCTTGTAGCAATCATTAATAAATTTCCTATGCAACACCGCAGGATCTTTCTTCAACCGAGGTGCAAGATGCAAATATGAGATATCCAAAATGTGTGTCATGGCTTCCTTGGCTAAATCTTCATTTGGAGACTCCAAGGCAACTTGCCAAAAATAATCAGTACCAACTGGATCTAATTTCTCCACCATCTATTACAGAACCCAAAAATAAATCATTGTGACCTATTGTATGCAACACCTATTATTCTTACCGCTTGCGTTCCAAACCTTCGCATTTTACCATCTGACACATTTACAGATTCGAAAAACGTTTTTACGCATTCAAATCCTTTCAAAGTAAGATGAACAGGGTCACTTTTTAAGATTTTTTCTCGAAATAGAGCACTTTGTGTATCAGGCTGCATGTCACCCAAGCAGGATGCAAACCACTGGAAACAACACTGTGAAATAAATTGAGCAGGGGTAAATATACGTTAGAATTATTATAAATATTTCTAGCAGTGAAGTAAACGAACCTCTCTGTCGGCTTCACATCCATCTGGATTCGTTACAAGAACGTCCCACATCTCCTTACACCGAGCCCATGGAAGATATAAGTCAGCTTCTTTCAAAAGCATTTGCAACAAATCAAGATGTGCCTGAACAAGTTGCCCGTGTCGATAGCCATATCTTGTATCTACAATCGTCTCTTGAGTTAACGATTTGCACAAAAGTTTGGCTGAAGCAACAGCCTGTAGATGACATTTTCCAAGGGAGACTAGGAGAAGTTTAACAATTTCGTGACTCGCATTCCACTCTGCCAAGGCAGCTTTATCTGGTTTATGGTAAGTCCCACTTCCTTTTACCATGCTTCGAGCAACATTCAATAAATGTCGAAGCAATGGAAGAGTACCCTACAAAAATGGAAATAAATGAAGCATAATATTTAATATTAAAATAGTTAACAAACGAATCACGCTCATTTTTTCTCAATCCATGAAAAACAAATTACCTGATTCCCTTTTTTCAAATCGTCGATACAGCGTAAAACGTATGTTTTTCTCAATTGCTCCTTGTTCGGTATTTCCGCCAACACACTCAAATGTTCATCAAACTCTCTACAAGTGACACGGAAGTCCGGCGTAGCCAGGCCAAATCCATAACGTTTCCAATATTTTCGAACCGGTTTTTGATACCGACACTCTTTTCCTAGCTGTCCAAAGCTGAGTAGCTTTTCTCGCATTCGATCATTCGAGTTGCGCTGCCATTTCTATAGAAAACATTTACAACCATTTTCAAGACATTAATTAGTGTTACCACATTTGTTTTATTATTTCTTATCTATTATTAATTTTTTTTTTTTTTTTAGTAATCTAGTTATGGAGTTTGAAATTCAATCCTCTTGTAACAAGAAACCATAATAGTAAACTAATATCAGGGATATAATAACAGTAGTTGACAACCGTAATAAAGCAAATTTTACCTCTTGGACAAGAAGCAACAAATGATCCAATTGTGCCGGTGCGAGCTTTTGGGGCGGCCGCAGCTAGAACACTGTGAAGATTATCGACAACATGAAAACTTTTTTCTCCCATAGCCCAGATTTGGCTCAGTTCATCGGAGCTTAGGCGTGGGCCCAAAATTCAATTGACAAGGCCTAGGTATAAAGTTGGTCTACAGTAAGCAAAATGGTAGAAGAAAAAAAAAACAAACATTAGCTAACCTTTAATTCGATCGGTGTACTGCAAGGATGATCAATATTGCCTTCAAGAGCAACGGACAACACCTGATGATCGGACAACCATTCCGCCAACTGGTCTCCAGGAATTGAAGACTTCTTTGGTGATGTGGATTCCGCTTCTTCAACCAGCTTTATACCTGTAAAATAACACATAGTTATCTTTTGAATTAAGTTGCTGGTATCTCAGTAACGAAGAAGAAAGGAAAAATTACTTTAGGGCATTCATCCGTGTGCTAAAATGAGGTGTTTTCAACATACGCAATATAACTTCAAGGCGGATGTTGTTCATCCTGTCAGCAAGATCAGGCCACAAACACTTGCAGAGTAACTTTAATGCAACCAGCAGTTCAAGAACAGCTCCAATATCCTGAAACAAAAATTCTTATAAAATTTTCCTACAAAAGAATGTTAGCTTAACGGCCTAGTTGAGCTAACCTTGTTCTTTAACCATCTAATAATTTAGTAACATGATTAAGGGCTTGATTCAGGCACTTTGTAAGCATAGGACCTGCACAGCCGATGGATTTAACAATTCGGCGCAGTTTCCCCAATGGTCTTAATATTGCGGTCATTGACACAGGATCTAGATCTTCTTCAAAACTATCCTGTATTATTCCAAATCCATTTTGGCCCCAAAATGATTCAAAAGATCCACAAGCCAACCATATGGGTCCTTCAAAAACAAACAAAGATTTGTAAACTGGCCCTTTTCAACACACAAGACAATCAAAAACATAACAACAAAAAAGGGTTGATACAATACAGAAATTACCACATTAAAATTTTCGGTGATCTTGCAAATATTTAGCCTGGTCCAAAAAGATCTTTCCCAGTGCTTTCTTTACTATGTTGACTCTTATTCTTGCAATTCCATTCACAGTCTAAATCACAGGCAAGGGCAAATACCTGGTTAAGCATTTGGACAGGGAACTGGTTTTTATGCTTCATGCGAACAACAAGTAGATCAACAAATAGCTCCCAGCATATTAAGATTCCCTTTTTGGATTTCAGAGTTCCATCTTTGCACTGCTGTAGAATTTAGTAATTTTCTGAATACTCAGCATGCATTTATTTAGAAACCTCTGCATGTTTTCATCATTCTCTCCAAAACCTTCATTGAATTAAAAAAGTGAGTAAAACAACAAAAAAAAAAAAAAAAATAATGTAGAGAAAATTTTAGCTGAATACCTTCTTCTATCAGCTTTGTAGGCAGCTGCAAGGCATTTGTGTAAACTTTCATCTTTCTTGTAGGGTATAGACCATTGGTCTGTAAAATTCCTTGACTCCAACTCATACAGGTGGGTTTCAGGAAAGCCATCATTTCCACTCTAGAAGTTATAAATTTAAGTTTTAGGGAAACAAATAAAATGTTTGCAAAAAGAAAATTTTACTTCAGCAACTGATGTATCTTCACTTGATCCTTTAGAAACACCAGCTACCTCTTTCATATCAACATCAATATTTAAATCACTAACAGGCCCATAGGAAGACACAGATTGATCGTTGGTGAGAATGGCAACAGCTTCATTCAAATCATTTTTTAGCTAAACGTAAAAGCACGCTTAATTTCTCCGATGTCTAAAATCCATGGCCATTAACGTGCTGATATTTTCATCTTCGACGTCCATGACGTCTTCTCTCCGGCGTTTTAATATTTTTATTGTTTATCAGGAGGATTAAGCACATCTAAAAATTAGAATAACAGATGAGTGAGTTTTAAGAACTCTGCACATCTTATCATTTTTTTGTTTTTTTGTCTGTTTTCTCTCTCTTTCTTTTTTTTCTTACTCCGATCCCAAAGAGGGCACGAACTCCTTCGCGGAGGTTTTGAAAATCTTCTATACATAGGATAAACTGAATAGAGAGAGTGGCAAACAAATCTAATGGTCCACAATGTACAAACGCGCCCTCTGATTGTTGCTGTGGAGGCCGACATCTTTGCCAAATGTTGCCAGCTCTTTCCTTTTTTTCTGTCTGTTTTATAGCGAGCGCCCTTGCTTCTATCGGGTCGCGTCATTTGGTTTTCAGATGCGGTTCTTCCAGATCAAGCAGATGGTCCGTATTTCAATATGGGTAAACAGATTAAACCAGGTTAAGATTTTTAAAAAGTACGTATTGTTTTGACTCAACTCTAAGAACCGATTACACGGAGCTACAGCTGATTATATTAAAAAGTTTTACCATGAGCATGTAAACGTCAGTATTTTTTGTTGAAAAACTTTTTAAAGAAAATCAAGGAAAAGGGAACAACTCAGCGAATAACTTAGATTTTCTAGCACTGAATGCCGCGAACCTAATGCAATGTCAAAATCGAGAAAATCGCGAAAAAAAAACATTTTTTTCACAGATATATATGGCAATCCGTTTTACCCAGACTTGCCGTCCGATTATTTCTTGGGCGATTATCGGTAACCGTCGATAATCGCGCAAAAAATAATCGGCGATCATTCGTCTGTTGAAAAAATTTTATTTTCGATTAAATTTTAACTGTTTTTCCGATTATTTTTGGACGCCATCTAGCAGCAAGGAAATAACTTGCCATTGTTTCAATTGAAATAAGTGAAATATTTCAAAAAAGCGTCTGCTAGAAAAGTGACAACTGAGTAGACTTTCATATAGTTTCATCTGCGGTTCATAGATGTCGCCAAATAATCGAAAATAATCGCGATTAAAAAAATAATTTCTTTTCCTAATCGCCGATTTCGATTATTTTAAAATAATTGATCACCGATTAAAATATTAATCGAAATCGCAATTGCGATTAATTTTCAATCGCGATTACGGCAGGTCTGGTTTACCCCCCCTCCAAAAAACAAGAAAATTTCGGCCTTTTTTCTTTTTTACAGCTATGGCCATCTATCGGCAGATTACTATTTAATTTTCTAACACAACTTAACTCATTCTAGCCAAATAAGTATATAATTTTTTAAATGAATAACTTTATTTGAATAAAATATAAGTACACAGTAATTATTTTGTTTTATTCCACTTACTTAACTTAGTTATTATTACTAGTTAACTATTATCTTTCCATTTCTTACTGGAGCAAATATAATGAATGTAATTCTAATAACAATTAGAATGATTGCGTGTTTTAGGTATAAATAATATGTTTGAGTAACATAAAGATTGATATTGTGTATTTTCCTGCAACATACCAACAACGACTTATATTACTCAAACCATTCTAATAACAATGAGGATAATTGCTTGTTTTAGGTAGAAATAATATGTTTGAGTAATATAAGTCGTTATTAGCGTAACACGCGTAAAAATATTTTAATTTGTAAGCGCCGCGCCAGTTTTGCATCTTCCAGTCGGGGTAGTAAGCAAACCCTTGCACAAGTTACAGTGTATTGGATTTTTGCCCGCAATTCAAATCAAATCAAATCAAATCAAATCATTTTAACTGGATTTTGGTTCAAAAATTTTTTTATAATGATGCTTTGATTTGGATTTGATTTGAAATATCGTGAAAAATCCAAATCAAATCCAAATCATTACTTCCAAAAATTGCTTTGCAGATGTCGCTAGTGACATGAGCGATTCGCACGTTTCCGATGTTTTAGGGGCCATAGTTATAGGCCTATTAAGTAGCCAGTGGGGTAAATTTCGTCGTTCATCGTCACTAGCAGTCATTGCCCATTTGTCACACGTATGACAACAACAGTTCTCGCTAATATATCGTGTTATCAACTTATCATCCTAATTTTATCTCATCATTCACGTCCTACAGATACCTTCCCTTTCTGATTGGTAAGTTACTTATTTGCTACATTTGTTCGCATATACCTTATTGTCTTCTGGAAAATATTTTACTTAGTTGTTGCTGAGTGACGGTTGACAAACTGTCTTCTTACTTGGCTTTGCCTCTAATTAGGCTCTAAATAGTCACTATCATTTGGCCCGAAGGGAAGGCAGCAAGAAGTCCTCGGCGAGGGTATTGTTCTGTCATCCTCTTTCTATCATTCTACAGATACCTGCCAATTCTGATCGGTAAGTTTCTTGCAATTTTTGTTTGCGCCTAATTGGTTGACTCTCCCATATATTCTATTTCAGTTTTGCTGACTTTGCCTCTAATTTGTACCATAGCCACAGACAGCCACTGTCAAGTGTCACATTTAAGACAGCAAAAGTCTTCGAGTGAGTTTGTAGGTCCTCATTCTAACATCACGGATACATGAGGGTTTGCATTTCTGATCTTATCTTTGTATAAGATTTAAGTCCTCATATTTATCGGGTTTCATTCTTAGATGATTAAACATGGGTGGACAACAGGTAATTGGCAACAAGCGTGGTGCTTCATACGAGATCACGAGGTGGATCAGGAGTGGATCAAAAAATGGGTCAGAGCTGGATCAGGAGAGCTGGATCAGAGGACATCCAAGAGGTGCCATCGCAAGTTAAGTGTAAGCAAGCCAATGGCCTTCCATTCAGGATCCCTCCCACATAGCACAAGTCTGGCCGTGGGATGTCCGCTAGATGTTGAGGTCGGATAGAGTACATCCTGTTGACATCCGTCGGACAGCCCGAAATCCATTGGATGTCCGACGGATGTTTTTGTTGGTTTTGACCGCCCAAAACAGCGCCGTCAGACATCCGAAGGATATCTGACCGGACTTCTTACGGCTATAATTTGGACATGTAAGGGATATCTGCATATTCATTCGTTTTATTGATTAATAAAATAAAATCGTGAAATAGAAAAGACTGTTGTTATTTTTTGATCTTTGTATTGAAACATGACCAGATTAATGAACATGAGAAACCTTGTGTTGCACAACCATATGCAGATCAAAAACAAAAAAAGGAAAACAGATTCATAAAGAAATCATTTGTCTGACTACAAAATCAAAAACAAAACATTGCTTCAACATTATTCGGGCTGACTGTATCTGTGTGACTGTGACTGACTGTGAATATAGACGAGAAACATAAAAAAAAACAATGTTTTTCTTTGTGAATGGATGATGAATGGAATGATGATGGGACTCATAGGACAGGGACCGTGCGAGGTTTGTCTTTACAGTGTCGCAGCATGTCAATCATGGCTGATTTAACATCTGCCTCTGTAATCAATGGCGTGTTACGTACCGATGCAGCTGAAAGATCAATACGTATTATAAACGAATGAAACGGATAACATGAATATTTAAAATAAATACCAATTATCACTTTTCCGATGTTGGTATCGGCTAGCTTTTTGTTATTACGATGTCCAAACCAGCTGAAAGATTTGCCTAGTTCGTTGGTCATAAGCCGCCGGGCGATCGATCTAACAATTGTTCTTGGGGTGTTTCCCCTATTGCGATCGAGTGTGTTTTCTAGAAAACATTTAAAAAACAAACAAACAGACAACACCTGAAGTTTAATTTAATTCAAATTTTAATAATTTAAAAAAAATTACCAAACGTTGTGACATTGATTTGCTTTTCAAATCGTCGTTGAATATGTAAAAATCATCCATAGAGTTGAGGGCAGCATTTGCATGAAATCCTCGTCGGCATCTCCATCTGACTTTCTCATGGCGACAAACGCAGTCTCAATACGATCGAGACGTTCCAGTAAAGCTACACTGATGGCGTTGTTGTCGCGTGTGCCATGGCCAATTGTTATAATGCCACGCTGAAGAAACTCGTCGCGGGATTCTAAAAGTATATTAAAAATATGTAAATGAAATTAATAAAAATCTAAACTTTAAAGCTTACCACCATTTCTGATCTCGACAAAGCTACTCCTTTTAGTCGTAGTGGAGCTTCTTATTGGAACTACAGAAACAGGTGGAGCTGTACATGTAATGGACTTGGATGTGCCTTTCATTTGAAAAGGAAAACAGTGTATTATTAATAGTTGTTATTAATAAAATTACTATAAGTCAAACGAAATATTACCTGCAGGTGAATAATGGTCAATACTATCATCTGATTGCGCATCGGGATTTGAATGGGGAAGCATAAGCTCGGAGCACGTTGGTAGTGCATTCCCACCATTCCCACTTTTATTGGCGGGCTTCCAGCAACGCTCAATCTATCTAAAAAAAATAATACATTGAATTAACGCAGAATTGATTAAAGTAAAGATTAATAAACCTACTTAAAATTATTTTACGTGGAGGAACTGGAGGAATAGGACAACTGTCGTCATCCGAAGAAGACACAAATTTCCCTATATCTTGACTACACTGTTTGCCCTTCGAGGGGGAGGGGAAACACTGTTGTCGAACGGGAGTTTGATCTTCCTAGTTCTCCTGATTCTCCTGCCCTTTTCATCTTCTGTTGTTGCGATGTCCTCATTTTGTACTACTTTATTTTCATGTCTTCTAGCTTCAGCATATGTTGCTAATTTTTATCAAAATTAACGAAAAGTAGAGATAAAAAATATAAAAAAAAGCCGTAGGTTTCTGACCCCTAGCTGGATAAGACTCCCAAGTTTTCTTGTTAGGTTCGTAGCCTAAGTTTATAAAGCGGGACACATCCTTAGACTTGGACTTAGGAGGCCACCAGCAGAATCCATTGTCGTACCATGAAATAGGAACTGATTGCACCTACGGATCGTCGTCCGGCCCTTCCAATAATAAGAAATGGTGCTATTCCACAATAAAAAACAAAACAAAAAAAGACGGTGTAGCTCACCAGCTTATAGCACCACCCCTATTTTTTGCAACATCGTACATTTATTCTACTCTAGTGGATGTGTATCGTTACACCGGTCTAATTAAAGAGTATTGCGCAATGAAAAAGGAAAAATAAAAAAGTTTAGACTAAATAAAAGAAAAGTAAAATCAGAATAAAGTTCATTACTCCCCCCTTCACCCCAATTGCTTCACTCCCTAAGTGTGTGCCTCCATCAAAAGAGGAAAAACCGAAAACGTACCGTCCATTGCGCAACTGTTTTCCGAAAAGTTGGCAACATGACCGCCTTGCATTTAATTTCAGCCACTGGCCACGCTTCAAGTAATTCTGATATAGCTCCCACCGTATATATTTCGTACGACGACGACGGTAGAGGATAAGAGAAGAGTGAGCGTTTTACTTGAAAACGCCTGCCAATAATGAAATCACCATTCTTGCCGCGAATGATGTTTTCGACCAAAACAATAAAAGAATCAAGATAAACACAATGATCAGGTCCCTTACAACTTAGAAACCAGGGACCCAATTGCATTTCCTTAAATTGCTTGGAAAATACGAGGTGGGTAATTAAAGGACCACTATGATGTTGTTTAAAAAAACGTCCAGTTTTAGATGATTTTGCATTGTAACACGCATTCTGGAAATTGTCCCATTTCAGAATACGTTCAACACCTGTTGCAATGCCTGATTGGACTTTTGCGCAAAGATTCTTTAAAGAAAAAGATAATTTTCGAAAGCGTAGGCTGAATAGTTTGGCAAAGCACCAAAACGCAAAACATCATCACAAGTGTGAATCAAAGAATGGACATTGAAGGACAAGAAGTATGTGCCATAAATTGATTCACACTCCCTAACAAATAAATCTAATAATTCCCTTGCATAATCATTGTGCGTTATGCAATACGCGAATGATGACAGAATTCGCACTGCAACATGAAAAACGATAAAGTTATTATACAATCGATTGGGCAAAATCCCCAAAATAACCACAGGACCAACACAGCTATTAAATAATCCAAATTCTGTAGCCTTGAAGCGATCAACAAACTTCAATGATCTCGTACGCCGTGCGAATTCTCTTGGAATAAATTTGCTTATAGTTTCCAGGCGGGAGCTCCTATGGAGTCTATTAAACTTTTGTGAAGTCTTCTTGGGAGTGGACCTCTAATCCACGTCAATAAAAGCTTTCTCGTCACCCCTAAATCAATTAAGTGCATTGGATCACCTGGGAAATCCCTCGCCATATCAAGGTAATCTAAGTTCTCAAGATACTATCACCATGGTGATGCTCCTCATAAATGCGGTTTCTAAAGGAGTAATCAGTTCTTAGAGTCGAATTTCTTTCCAAGAAAACTACCCTACCTTCAAATTCTCCTTGTTGGATACATCTCCCACAACCGAAATAACCTGTGTGGCCTTTAGTATTCAAAATGAACGAACGCGCAGGCGCGTCGCATATGAATGCGGATATTCTGAATGATAAGCGCCGGCCATGAAAAATAAAACCACTTTCACTTAAAGCCTTAGCTTCCAAAATAAAGTCTGTAAGGTATTCTTCTGTGGAATCAGGTTTGGCATCACCATGGTAAAGTCCAATAAGAAATACTTTTCTAGATTTAGCATTGGTGATGATCCTAAATTGGCCAAAACTGTCCATCGCTGCTTTTGGAAATGGGAGGACCATCAATATTAACAAAAATGTCGACGTGATCAAGAGCACTACAAGCCGGCATAACGTTTAAAATTGATTCCAGACCTTTTAAAATTCCATGGTGGTAATACTTGCCGGGAGAAAGTGATTTTACGTTGACATTGCGAGGCGTTTTCAGAAGGGTTCGGCAGGTTTTTGGTAAATCTAATCCCCATTGAAATAAACGGAGTATGGCTAGCAATGCATCAATTGCGTTTTGATGTACCCCCCCTGTTACTGCCCATAAAGCAAGCAAATGGCGTAAATTATGCGACCCGTTGTGTTCCTCATCGTAATCACTTTCATCAGGTTGTGCACCATCTTCCCTGTCAACTGTCGATTCAGATTCAGATTCTGATTCAGAAGAAACCGGAAAAACATCGCTATCGATAGAAAATGCGTCTTCAGTAGAAGCTAACACCTCGTCGTCGAAACCACTGAAAAGATTTTTCAGCGTGTTCTTCCTCAGCAAAATCTATGCCATTATTGCCATTTGGAAAACGCTCTTCGTCCGACGACTCCTTACTACTTCAATATCCTCAACATTAACTAAACTTAAACGAAGTTGTTGTAAATCTTTTTGAATCCGACGCCTCTTTGTTCGAGAGCTCGGTAAAATTCCATTGTTACTCATAACTGGTAAACACCAAAAAAGTTTGCGTTAGAAAAAATGTCTATAAGAAAGTATAAACTTGGACAAGGAAAATAAATATCCTGCAAAAAAAAGCTCCAATTGCGAGATAAATAAATTTTGCGACGACGGAATGGAATAACTGAAATAGCAGAACTTAAAGAGGCGATTGTAAAAAAGGAATCGGGAAATTCAAATGGAAAAAAGTATTGAAAAGGTAAATTCCGGTTCAGATTAACTTACGTTTTGGGAATCCATTTATCCACAGAATGATGGCAGCGGGGAGCTGGAAGAGCCAGGCAGCTGGGCAGGACCGGTAAGCCAACTGGGCGGGTACGGCAAGGCAGCTGGGCAGGACCGGTAAGCCAACTGGCAGGTTCGGTAAGCCAACTGGGCGGGTACGGCAAGGCAGCTGGGTAGCTGGGCGGGTACGGTAGAGCAATCAGCAGCGCGACGAACACATTCCACAAGTCTTTCATGCACACTTTAAAATCCAAGTTCTGCTAATTTTCAAGAAATTCGCACAACGCACCATACAAAGCACATGACTCAAAGGCAGCTACCAAGCGAATGCCTGAATCGCCAGATCCCCATTCGAAAGAAGTCGGAACTTACCATTTTTTTTGCTTTTGGTGTTCATTCCCTAAACACAGGTAAATGGTATCTTCTCCTAAAATTGCTTATCAAATAATTATTATTAATAAAACAGTTATCTTATATAAAAACACTGTTGAAATTTAAGTAGATGTTTTTACGTTACATATTAAATAGTAATTTCAAGTAAATTTAAATTTAATAAACTGCTGGAACATATCACTGCCATTTAAGTTATCTGACAATGCTGATTTAATATATAGGGGAAAAAAGGCGGCCATTATTTTTCTAAATACCATGTATTATATGTGACGATTACAAATACAAAATGGATCTGCGCCTGTAACTGTCAACATGACGTGAATGAAATTATTTCGTTTAAGGTTTAGATTATCCATTTGTCTTTTATATCACTTATGCTGTTGGTTATGTCATTTGCCAGGTCAATTTCTCAACCACTTCTCTGTCAAACATTATATAGCCAATTTAAGTTTAGCAGTCCACATTCGCATCGGCAACGACACATACGCGTTCAAGAACATGGGTCTCTGGGAGTTTTGTTTTAGCAGATTCCGTTCCCAAACTTTTCTTCTTTCACCTTAGAAGTAGTTAAAGGGGACGTAGCAGTTTAGAGTCACACTTTCCTTTGCCGGCTACTTCACAACTCTTTCATTTGCTCTCCAAAGGTTGGCTGATGGCAGTGCAGGCTTTTATGACGCTGGCCTTGATATTTTCCTGCTCTGCCCACATTGCCTCAACAATGCTTCTTGTTCGTTGGCCGCTCAACTTCACATTCCGATACCAGTGGCAGATCCTGTCTGCCTGTGCACTAATGAATGGTTTGAAATCCTTTTGCCTCTTCCTGTTGGTGGCTGTCTTTGGTGGACAATGTTGGAGACGTGACTGGATGCTCTACCCAAATTTCAACTACCTCTCTTGGTCGTACGCGTTTGCCGTAATCGCCATGTTCATCGGAATGGCTGCCACAGCCAGTTTCTACTTCGTAAGTTCTCATCATGCAATTCACCATGAAATAATTCTAAACCAAGCAAACTATTCTAAATAGGACGCCAAGAGGACAGTGGAACGCAAGAAAGCCAACAGCAATCTAGTTGTTCAGATGCAATCACACGGCAGCCAGATTTACATCTGAAAATGTGTGCCTCACCCTCAAATATTTGGGCTACAAACAGTTGCAACTGTGAATCTCTTTATCCATCATTCCGTTCCACAATGTCACCTCCGTCCATTGCTTAAATTTAAATCGTTGAGTGAGCTGTAATGTTTCTCTTTTTTAAATGTAAAGTAGTTTTACCAGAAACTTGTTTGGGGTCTTACCTGGAACTCTGGTAGAGCGGCAGAGGTCAAGGATGTAGTCCATGGTTGTTAATTCGATGTTTCCGTCCATAATGAGCAAACGACAGTTGGCTATGTCCCCCTCGTACTGCCTCACCTTTTTTTTTTATTACAAGTTGACGAAAATAGATTGGATCTTTTAAATAATTCTGTTTGTATGCCGTCACTTTCATTCAGGGTTGTGTGTTCCCTACACACTACAACAAAAAAAGGTATGTACGGTTCTAGAGTTAAATGCAACTACTTAGTAAAAATTTATTAAAAATATTTTTATTTTCAATATATTCAAAAAAATTTGTTGAAGATCTTCTTGTCTGCTCGAGGGATGTTGTTAGGACATAATTTTTGCACATCCATCGGACATCCAACCTGACTAGCCGAAGGACATCCGTGGGCCAGCCACTTAGAACACGGACATTCGGCCATGGATCGGACATCCGACGGCTGAGATGTGCTATGTGGGATTATTGTACGAAGAGGAGGAAGAAGACACTATTACAGAAATCCAATATGAAGGGGAGGCAAGTGCTCCTGATGGAGATGAAATGTCATCTGAAGACGAAGATGTTCTGGACAAGGAGTAAGATCCATCCCAGTAGAACTACCAAAAACGCTGTGAAAACGCCAACCTTTGATCAAACGAAGTGGCCTCTCTGGAGAACTAATTGCTGGAAGAACTGGCATACTGATTACGCAAGCGGAAAGGTCTTCGCGCAATGTAAGTATTGCAACAACGGGAAATATCACCACGGGACATGCAGATTCCTTTTCCAATTTCATCCGACATTTAAGAAGATGCCACGAAGAAGATTATAACAAAGTAAAAGGAGGAGGAAACCAAACCTAACAAACCAGTCTTCCATGAAGAATTTCATAGCAACACCAAAAATACCAAAAGATACTCAAAAGAAAATTGACACTCTTTTAGACGAAATGATTGTTTCAGACAATTTGCCTTTAACAATAGTGCAACGAGAGGGATTTCGGAAGCTGATCTCATTTCTCGCACCTACATATCAAATTCCGAGCTATGAAAAAATGAGATATGGTATCATACCATCAATCTACTCAAGAGAATGGAAAGGTCTACTCATGCGTCTTAGGAACTGAATGGAAAGGTTAGTACCTTATCTTTGTATTTCTACGATTCTGCATAATGATTCATTTATATTTCCAGGTTGTTCGCACTGTGACTGATAATGCGTCAAACATGACTGCTGCATTTCAATTACAACTCTCAAATTTCATCAGAGAAGACAAGGAAGATGAATTCATTGAACTAGAACTCGAAGCCGGAATGGATGAAGTACCAAATTACGTTTTGATTCCAGAATACTTAGAGTGTACGTCATCAGCTGACGGTTCGCAAAATGAAGATATCGTCATTGAAAATCTAGTATCTGCATTAGAAATTGACCTCGCAGAGCTGATACCTGAAAACAGCTGGAAAATCAACGAGACGGGTTTTGTCACAGCCACTTCGTCTCACGCAGGATGTTTGCCTCATCAGGCACAGTTAGTCATTAAAGATGGCCTTAAGGCACTCGATGTAAGTATCAGTTCATTGTTTCAATTTCCTTGTTTGCTGTCCCCTAACCAGTTCTCAAATTTTTTTAGAAATTAGTTTCGGAGGCCCTGGATTTGTTGTGTAAGATAGTAGGAGGGGTTCGGCGAAGTGTCGTAGATACTAAGGTTCTGGTAGATTCCGTCGGATTTAAAATACCAATGATGAATCTTACTAGATGGAATTCGCAATTTTCAATTGTGAAGTACTTCCTCAACGCCGTCGATATTGACCCAACCCTTCAGTCTAAATTGAATGCTTGCAAAGCTCACGAATCACATTCATCTCTGCAACTGAAATGTTTAAAAGAGTTCGTTACCCTACTAGAGCCCTTCAAAATTGCAACAGACGTTTTCCAGAAGGATACGGAAACAGTAGGATTGGTAATTCATTTTATTTGGATTTGGTAAACCAATGTTCTTCGACCCAAAAATGAATCACGAAGCAAAATTCATAATTTCTTGCAAAAGCATGGCAGAAGAATTAAGCACATCTCTCACTAAACGATTGGGATGGGTTACAAAAGACACCTTTTTTGTATTGGGTATGTATTAACGTTGAAGTCACTGATATGGTTATGATACTATTTCTTTAACTTTCTTAACTATTGCAGGATCACTGCTTGACCCAAGAATAAAGGGAACGTGGATAACAGCAGCCGGAGAAGACGAAGAAGACGTCATTGCTACTGCTAAGGAATTACTGAGATTGCGCTATCGTACAGTCGGTATGAAAACCACTTTACATTCACGTCTTATACACATTTGTGTCTTAGGTAAGCTGATTTATATGGTTGAATTTATTATCGTTTGAAATTTTAGGTGGTAAAACGGCGAAGGGGGAGACAATGAAGACAACTCTGGCAGTGGTGCTGAAGATGAAAGAACACGTAAAGCAAATGAAAATCCATCAGCTACACCTGTTCATAAGCGAGCAAGACAATCCATCCGTCCTCTACTTGCCAGCGTGCTCGTTCGCCCACGAACTTTGTCAAGGGGTGTGTCGAAAGTGTCGATGAATTTGATAACTATCTGAAAGAGCCCCCACCAGAATGAAAAGGGTCAATTTGGTCTTGATTTTAGTCCATGTGAATATTGGAATCTTAACTGCATAGATTCCTAGCCTTAGCCCCAATTGCAAGGGATATCATGGGAATTCCATGTTCTTCCATAATATTGAGCGTACGCTGGCACGGCAGTTGACATTTTGTCAACAAAAAGAAACAAGATAAAACCCTATTGTTTGACATACTTGTATTCATTAAACGAAATGCTCATCTTTTGGGAAACTGACAATCGGCAAGAGAAAAAAGTAAAATAAATTTGATTTGATTTGGATTTGATTTGGTTGATTTGGATTTTTAAAAATATAAAATGATTTGGTTTCTGACATATTTTCCAAAGATTTGATTTGAAAAACCGGTTTTTCACCTGATTTGATTTGGAATGATTTGCCGGGCCTTTTTTTCAAAGGATTTGATTTTTAAGTATAAAAAAGTACCAAATCAATACACTGACAAGTTAATATTAAAATATTTTCTTGGTTAAATATAATAAAAATAAATTAAAATGTTATTGGTCAATCGAGGAATAGTTTCCCTCTCTTCTCCCTCAAATCAAACAAATGTCACGATAATTTTATAGTAAAATTAGAGAAAAACTGTAATGAAAGGGGAGATTAGGGTAGTCTATAGGCAAGCCTATAGGCCAAGCTCGTGTTGCTGCATGGAAAATTCCATGCTTTTTTGCGTTGTGAAAGGTCTGCTTAATTAACAGATTATAATTAACATTTAGTAATGCTGAATAATATCCCCGAAAATAATTTTTAATTTCGTATAACACTGGAAGTCGTTTGGAATTTCGGTGCGGCTACGGGTTCTACTACGTTGCCCGATTTTTACCTCTATTCTTCCCCAGAAATTTAACACCTGCTACAGCTACAAGAAAACAACCCCGGCACGACGGGCTTCTCGAGTTTTACCTCTGCAGAACTTCCTACTTTCCTCCTCAGTCTTCTCCATAACCGTCCTAAATTCCTCTTAGAACCCTCTTTTTTGGTTGCCTGGTAGCTGCCTGTGGGCTCGTCAGTCCCCTCTTACATCATCCTCAGCTAGTACCTAGAACCTTCCATGATGAAAAAAATTTTGTGACATATGTCTTCGATATACCCAGCGGCTTTATATACGTTTTATAGCATTAATGTAATTAATTAATATTGTAGCAGTATGTTGTATTGACGGTTCACAAGACTAAGACTGAGACCTGATACACGGCCACGGGGGACTATATAAGGGGGAAAACACTGACGTCACACACGTCCGGGTAGCATTGCATACTAACCGGATCACATAACGTGGTCATTGACCACGTGACATCCCCCCTCTAGCTGCATTCGTCCCCGAATGCATTACTAAAAAACAAACAACACAAAAAAAAGGTATAAACCGAAAGAAAACCGGGGACACTGCTACATGGTACAGGCCACATGACACCCCCCCCCACAAAAATCATCCTCATGCGCAGATGCTCAAGGGACGGTTTCCGGCTTGCGCAGTGTCGTCAAACAAGCCTCTTCATGCGCTGCCATACGTTGTCTGTTTTCCGTAAGGCAATGCGCGATGCTCACCGCCGCGCGCGTCGCTTCTCAGCTTCTTCCTCGACGAACTCCTCCACCATCCGTGATTTCCCGAAGGTCGGCCATATTAACGTCTCCTTTTCTCCCCCAGCACCTGGATACTGCACACAGCCACACTGACCATAAACAACGCTGCTCCCACACCCATAGCTCGAATGGATATTTATGATGTTCCGCTGCTCGTTTTCCCTCTCGAGTCGTCTACTTACAAAACGCAGGATAGTTTGCAAAACTAGCTGCGTTCGTCAGACTAACGCCGATCCGTTCCAAGGACGCCTCTAATGAAGCCTACAGCGATGAGTTCGTAGATTTCCCGCTCGTCATGCTTCCTTGTTGTTGGGCGTCTGTAGCTACAGCCAGTTTACCTTCTAGACGTGGCACAAAGTCGTTCCCCATCCTAGTGGATGATAACGAGTGTTGCCTACTGGCCCTGCACAAATCCACTCATCGAAAGTTTGAATGGAGCAACCGTGTGGGATTTCGACAATGCCGACCAACGGCAGCTCTGCTCTCGAAGAATCCCTTGAATCTGTCTGTTGAGGACACTCCATTGCAAGAGGCGTAGATTATTCATTGATACTGCCCATCTCCGGTGGCCCAGGTAAATGGCTTCAGGTCCTCTTCATTCTACTACAACATGATCGCACTCCGTCTTCTTTTTGTCAGTATCCTGCAGGAACAGCGCCATCACACAAGTCTTCTTAAAATTTTTCCGGTAGATAGCTTTACCCCCAATGTGTGGTTTAGTCTTTCTACCAGGCCGTTTGCCTGGGGATGATAAGGAGTTGTCGTTCTATGGTCCACCTCCATTAGACGCATGACTTCCTTTGTGAACTCCGCGACGAAACACTTTCCACAGTCGGTAACCACCCCCTCCGGCGCCCCATGCCGTAAGACAATCTCCTCGACGAAGAACTCAGCCGCGTCCCGGGCCGTCGCAGTTGGAACGGCCCTCGTCTCTGCCCACTTGGTGAGATAATCTACCGCAACGATGATATTCTTTTTGCCCCCACCGACACAGGAAAAGGCCCCAATATGTCCATCCCAGCTTTTCCGAGAGGTCTCTCCACGCGGATGATTTCCATGTGTCCCTGAGGTTCTACTGGCGGATTTTTTCTTGCCTGACACTGCGGACATGCCCGCGCGTAGTTTTAGTACCTGCTGTCGTAAGCGTGGCCAGTAGTATCTTTCCTCTATCCGCCCTAGCGTCCTCTTCTCCCCTAAGTGCGCAGCCCAACGATCGCCATGGTATGCGTCTAAAAATCTCCAACCGTTGATCCGGGGGTACGCATAGAACGCAACCGCATTCCTTGTTTACCCAGGTTCGGCGATGCAGTAGTCCATTTATCAGCACGAAATTTTTGTAGGCTACGGCTGTGCTCCTTTCCAGTTGCCTGCGTACCTCCACCATCCCGGGACTGCTCCTTGCATCTCCCTCGTCCAACGACGCTCCTCCTCCCATGCTGTCGTGTATACCGGTAGCAGGTCCTCTTCGTCGTCCTTGTCTTCTATCCCATCCATCGGATACCGAGATAGTGCATCAGCGTCCTCATGGAGCCGCCCTCTTTGATACACAATTTCGGGCTGATAGTTCTGTATGGACAATGCCCACCGTGCCAATCTGCCCGCCAAATCCTTCTTTTGTTGTTAACCAACAAAGGGCGTGATAATCCGTCACTGCTTTCACCTTTGTCCCCAGATGCTGGCTGTGGGTACAACTTCACCGCCCAAACCAGAGCTAAGCACTCATGCCTCGTAATGGAATAATTTCGCTCTGTTCGGGATAATAGCCTGCTGGCAAAGGCAACTGGCCTCTCCCCTTTCTTCCCCCTTCTGTGCTAAGGCCTCCCGATCCCGTATTCGCAAGCGTCGGGATGGATTTCGAAAAGGGCTTTGTGTTATCCGGAGTACGCCAACTGCGCAGCTCCCATTAGCGCGTTCTTTAGAGCCTCGAAGCTTTCCATGGCCTCCTCCCCCCAGGTAAATGTTTTTTTTTCGCCCCCAAGATCGTGTAGCGGTCTGGCGATTTTCGCGAATCCGTCGATAAATCTTCTATAGTACGAACACATGCCTAGAAACGCCCTTGTTCTTCACTTTCGACGCTCTGGAACCATCCACCGAAGAGTGCAGGGTCTCTCACTGCCTGCACTTGCTTCGGATCCGGTGGAAACCCCATTTTTATCCACGATATGTCCCAACGCCCGTAGTTGTGGCTGGGCAAACGTACATTTTTCCACCTTCACTTTTAGATTTGCCCCTCTCAGATGTCCCAGTACCCCGCGCAGCCCTTGCACGTGTTCGTCCACCGACCGAGAGTACACTACAATATCGTCCAGATAAACTAGACACGTTGTCCATCTGAGACCACTTAATACCACGTCCATCATGCTTTGAAAAGTTCCGGGTGCCGAACACAGCCCCATTGCCATCACCTTAAACTGGTACAGCCCATCCGCTGTGACGAACGCCGTTTTCGGACGGTCACTTTCCTTAATGGACACTTGCCAGTATCCTGACTGCAAATCCATGATTGAAAAGAACGCCGCACCTTCCAATCGTGCCAGAGTCTCCTCTATCCTCGGTAGCGGATACACATCACTTATTGTCACTGCATTTAGGCGCCGGTAATCAACACAAAATCTCCACGTCCCATCCTTCTTTCTGACCAGGACCACCGCCGCTCCCCATGGTTGTTCGAGGGTTCGATAACTCCTGCTTTCTCCATTTCCTTGCACTGAGCTTCTATAATGATTCTCTCCTTCCATGCCCGAGCATGGGGTGATTGCCGAATTGGTTTTGTTTCCCCCGGTATCTATTGTATGCTCTGCTGCCGTACACAGTCCTAGTTGGTCTTCGGGCCACGAAAAACAGTCGCCATATTCTACTAACACTTCTCAGATCTTGCGTCTGTCGGCGTTAATCCTTCTCTAATCCTGCTTTCAAATTTGTGTTCCCGAAGCGCTCCCTTCTCTGCTCCTGCTGTCGACGGCTCCTGGCGTGTTTCCTTCCTTGATTTTTCGGTCACCGGCTCGATTATTCCTAACACCGTCCCCTCTTCCAATCCATTGTTGGTGGTCCGATAAGTTGGTTATCGCCATCTGTCCCGATTGTTCCCATGCCGCTAACCAGGACCTTTCCCGTCGACACCCTTTTCGTCCTCTGCAATGCTTGGGATGGCTCCACCAGTGGACTTTCGCCAAACCCTTTCAAATCTAGTGGTTGAGTTGCGACCACTTTCATCATTCGGGGTGGGACCCAGCATCCTTTCTGGACTACTAGTTTCGGTGCTTCCTCCATCGTCTCCTCCACCAGTGCTCCGAGAGCCCAATGTCTCCAATGAAGATCTCCGGTAGCGCCCCAATCTTCATCGAGTTCCCAAGCTTTTCCAACATGTCCTTCCCCAAGAAGTAAGTCGATGTCACCGTCCAGGACCAAAGCCTCCCCCTCGACGGTCATCCTCCCATCCGATACTGACGGTCTTGCGGCTCCTCCCGGTCGAATCTCCCTTGCCGTCAACTGATACTAGACGACTTGCGCGCCATGGTGTCACTGTTATCCCTAGTTCTCTCACTAATTTGGGCGAACACACGGACACTGCCGCCCCTTTGTCTGCTCCGGCAGCCACCCGTTTTCCCCAGCACAACATCCAGTACTGCCATCCTCTGGATGTCGATTTTTCAGAATTGGCCATGCTAGCACCTCCGGGTCTCCATGCTCTGTCCCTACTAGACGAATTACTTGCTTACCCTCTCCAGCGAATCGCACCTGCCGTTGCTGTTGTGGTGCCCTCGCTTCTCGCTGGGAGCTCGGGCAGTCGCGACGTATGTGTCCTATCCTTACACCGTAGCATACGACCTGTCCGTCCGGCGTCCGACCCCTCAGGCCTCCCTGACCGTTTGCTCTTGTTGGACACTCTCCCCGATGTGCCTCCGTCTTACATCTGCTGCAGATAGGTTTCCCCTCCGGAGTCCATTTCAGTATCGATCGGTTATCCGACCGATATGTTGACTCTCCGCTCTTTCTCCTTGCTGTGCGGCTGCCTGATGCGTTCCTTGATGCCACGGCTCCCATTAGTCCCCCTAGCAATTTTTCTATTCGGTCCATTCTCTCACTTCCCGTCGTTGGTGTTTGTTTTCCGACCACGCCCATCGCCCATTCCTCGTGTCTCGCTCGGGACGTCATTTCCTGATACCGCTTAATTTCTTGGAGGAATTCGTCACATGAGTTGGGTTTTCAAACTCCAGAGTTTCTCTCTAGTAAACTCGGCTTGAGTCCTCTCCATAGGTGCGCCAATTTCGTAGATTCGGTCTTATTCGGGTCTACTCTGCGGCATAAATCCAGGATGTCGTAAAAATACTCGATCGTGGATTCCTCGATTCCTTGTTTACGTTCTCTCAGATTCGCTTCATTGAATCGGTTCTGATTGACTGGCTTGAATTGCTCCAACATCTGTGTTTTAATTCCTGGTACAACTGGTGGTCCTGCAACATCCTCCCATTCGGCTGCTAGTTGTCCCGCGGCCTCTTTGTATGAGTACCACTTCTGCGCTGCCCCGGACAGCGACAGCTCCACGTGGTCGCGAAGTTCATCATTTCCCCCTCGATTATACCTTCCGATTCTCTCGTATCGATGCATCCACTGCACGACGTCTTCCCCGTCCTTCCCCGAAGGTGGGTGGGGATTGGAATTTCATCTGTGCGGCCATCGCGTGCCTTGCGCCCCCTTGCTGTTGAGCTGCTCTGAATCCCCGGATGAAGCTGCTGATATTCGATGATCTTCTTCTGAAATCCGCGAAATCCCACTCTGGCTGCTCTTCTCGGTGTTCACCCGATCCTTCTTCCTCTTCGGCGTCCTCCCACCGCTCAGTTTCCTCCTCACTGAATGTGAGATGATACTCCTGCCGAACGGATGCCGGTCGCTGCTCCTGTTCGTTAGCCCCGTCCTCTATTTCTCCTCGCTCTTCCGGTCCGCTTTCCCTCAGCGGTCGACTGCGCGTCCTCCGTCCGCCCTGAGATGTACTCCCGATCTCCCGGGTATCTCCCAACTACCCCGTGCCACGAACCGTCCCCGAGCGTCTCGGATTCTCTCCCTGCCTCTACGTCCTCTTCTCCTATCATCTACCTCCCGCAATCCTCGCACCGCTTGTTTCTTGCCGAACTCTTCGGCTCCCGGTTCACTCCCCTCCCAGACTTGCCGTCCGATTATTTCTTGGGCGATCATCGGTAGCCGTCGATAATCGCAAAAAAAATAATCGGCGATCATTCGTCTATTGAAAAAATTTGATTTTCGATTAAATTTTGCGATTGTTTTTTCGATTATTTTTTGGGCGCCACCTATCTGTTGGAAAATAACACCATAACAGGCACGTTACAAATTGTATATAATGAAAATAAACGTAACCAAACTATTAAGAATTCAATTGAAATATATGGTATTATAAAATGGTGTATTAAACCTCATTTCTCATACATGAAAACAGTAAAGTAATGCAAAAAATGCTTAGTTAATTAACAAATTAGTTGTATTGTGTTATCAAACATGAAACTACCAGTTAACAAATTCATGGTTTTACCAAGTTGTAAAAACCGGATTGTTCACTTTTAAGAACAACAGCATTTCAAAATGCGTATCTGTTAGGCTTGAGCGTTTTGGGGTATATATGAGGCCCCCTTGACTAAAAAGTCTCTCTACCGAGGCAGATGATGGAAGTGCTACATTAAAGCGTCTAATTGAGCAATGCCATTAAAAAAAATCAATGAATATGATATTTTAATTATAAAACCTATTACGACTTTTAAGTTACTTGTAAATTGTAAGTATCGTTGGATACTTCTGCTCCTCTAAGGTTGAACAATCTTTCAAAAGGCATCGACCTCGACTACTTTGTTCTTCGCGTTTTGTTTTGTAAATTTGGCAAAAAAAATTTTCGCAGGTTTTGAACGTTTGGCAGGGCTGATATCAGATTTTGAAGATGAAGTTTCGTCGCTGCTCCCATGCGACATTTTAACAAAAAAAATTAATAGAAATTATTAGGAACCATAACAAAGCCCCTTCTTGTTAGCATAAACTAATTATATACAAAAAGGAAAACTTACATTTCAGAGTCACCATCAACGTTATCCTTATGGCGCTGAAATTCACAACGAATTATAGCCAGGGCTTTTCGTACGTCAGCGTCGTCTTCAAGCCACGACGTCTTAAACATTGGATTGAAATGGCAGCTAGCCATAGTTCTTTATCATCAAACATATGACTGAATCTGTTGGATCGGAGAAAGAAAATAACTTTACTTATACAATACTGAATATTAGCAAGAGGACTAACAAACTGCAAAGTAGAATTTTACCTGAAATGAATGGCATCCAGTATTCCTGAAATAAGAGGTTGACAATGCACAATGTTCGAATCGTCTTGTAGAAGGCGAAGATTTGATATTAGTACTCTTATAGTAGGTAGCAAGTAGCCTAAACCAATATTTTTTTCTCCTTCCAAAATTTCCAATGCCTGTACGACCGACTTCATGATGTTTGTGTACTCCTTCATATATTGTTCTTCGCTTGGCGTAAAAAATGGTATTTTTAGTTCTTCCATTAATTTTTTCAAACATTTAGCTTTTTTGCGCATAATTCGGACAACGCAAGCTATTCCGAAATACCAGGTATTCCACCTGGTATCGTTTTTAACAATAAATAACTGACCAAGATGTCGGCGGATGGTATCCGAGTTGTTTGCACTAGAAGACTGCTTATTCCAAAGCATTTGTAGCTTTTCTTCCACATTGAATCGCAGATCCACGAATAACGTATCTGTTATTTTGGAGACGTCCACCTTGGAGACAAGGTTAAGCAGGTGGCATGCGCATCGTCGATGCACTGGTAAAGTTATTTGCCGGCTGCTTCTGGGTGTTGTTGTTGACTGACGCTGGTCAAGAATGTCGCCAATTTCTATATACACCATATCTTCGTCGTTGTCGTCATCGGAAAATTGCACGTCTTCAAAATCATGGGTGAGGTTACTTGATTCCCTAACGTAAACAAAAGCAATAATTATTATGAATTGCAAATAAAAGAATAAAAAGGAAACATTTTTTACCTCTATCCCTTAAGCACTTGCAAAAATTGGTCCCATTATCCGTAGTTGAGGCGCGAAGCTTGTTTGTGATATTGAATTCAACATGAATATCCTCTATCACTGTTGCTAACACGTCATACGTGTGGCTTCCTCGATTCTTCTAATCGCCAAGCATGCATTTTTTCTTTTGGTGCTGTACTTGTCAAACCAATGTACAGTTTCCCCGAGATAACTTTTCCGTCGAGATGTCCAAGCATCAATCGTTGTGCTAGCATCCGTTGATTTTTCTAGCTCGTCACACACAAGGTCTGTCGTCTGAGGTTGTACTTCTTTTCAAGGAGTTCAGTGAAGAACGTTCTTCCATGTAGTTGTAGATTTGGAGCCAAACGAGCCACCAGCTGTTTAAAGCCAGGTTTCTCAACAGAATGGAGAGAGTAATATGTCCACAATGAGCCAGTTCTATAATCAAATGAAATATAACTTTTGTGAAACATATTCTTATAACGAAATAATGTTTACATACCAAAAAACCCAATCATCCAAATCTGTTTGTGTTATGAATGGTCTTGCAGCAATACCAGGGGAGACATTGCGAATCTGTTTGCCGGATAATTTCTCATTCAGGTTTGAACAGGAAGTTTTCCATTTTCTTCATGGTTTAATTCCTTGGTTGGATCGTGTTCCTAAGAATACAAATAAAGCAATATTATTGTAGCTACAATACACCATAATAGTTAACCTTACACAGAAGTGACGCTTTGCATTTGCTCTTGTGTCGTTGTAGACAATAAGATGCTTCTCTTTTCCATGTTTGTCTTTTTTGACGCCACAGTTTGGAAAGGTACACCTATAATATGCAGCGTTCTTACATGGTACTTCTCCAACAAACTCGAAATACTCAGGAGGTAATTTAAGTCGTTTTGTACCCTGTGAACTACTTTTAAGAGGTATGAGAAAATTTTAGCATATCATTAAACAACATTAAAAAACAATGCTTTGAATTCTTTGCGTTATCTTTTATTATTTAATGAAGTTGAGCTATTGCTTTCACTTTCTGATGTTTCTGGAGCAGCCATCTCACACTGTCACACAAGAACACACTAAAAATAACTGACAGCTGAAAAGGGACACGAGAAAAGGCTATGAGTATTTTCATGTAATGTCATGTACCGTCAATAGATGTCGCAAAATAATCGGAAAACAATCGCGATTAAAAATTAATTTTTTTACACTTCAATCGCCGATTTCGATTATTTTAAAATAATTTGATCGCCGATCAAATTTTTAATCAAAATCGCAATCGCGATTAATTTTCAATCGCGATTACGGCAGCTCTGACTCCTCCGCTTCTTGCCCAACACTTCGGCTCACGGTTACTTTCCGCTTCTTTCCGAACACTTCGGCTCACGGTTCACTGCCCCGATTCTTGCCGAACACTTCGGCTCACGGTTACTTCTCCGCTTCTTGCCGAACTCTTCGGCTCACGGTTCACTGCCCCGCCTTAGCCCTTTTCCCCGTTTTTTCCCCGGCGTCTCTCCTTCGTTATGCTTCCCCCTATTGCCCTACGGTCGGAGCCGTGACCCGTACCCCAACAATTTAAGGTGCTAAGACCAGTTGGGTCGTCGACTCTCAGGGGTCCCTGACAGCCACCGCCTCCGTAGCACAGAATCGAACAGAAATACAACCACAAAAGTAGACTTACCAGAGGTTCTGCATCTCCACCATGTAGCAGTATGTTGTATTGACGGTTCACAAGACTAAGACTGAGACCTGATACACGACCACGGGGGACTATATAAGGGGAAAACACTGACGTCACACGTCCGGGTAGCATTGCATACTAACCGGATCACATAACGTGGTCATTGACCACGTGACAATATTATTGTCTTAATTAATGTACTTAAAACATAAAATGGATATTAAACGACAACAGAATTTTAGAGATTGTATATTCAATTTCAAAATCTTCATCTTTTATTGGGATTGGCGGTGAAATAGGAATGAACCGAAATAGGAGTGGGAGTTATAGGACTGACTTTTTAAATATTTTAGGTCAGTCCTATTTTTCCAAGGCATTAGTCCTATTTCTATTTAGAGACTGTCCTATTTTCTAAAATTGTTCCAATTGCAACGATATACCTCCAATTCGATAGGTGGTAATATGTTGCGTAAAAGCATCGGGTTATATCCATTTTCCTTTTTAAAATACCGATGGTGTTTACTCAGTACTTAAATGGTTCACAAAACCTTTTTCTTATGCTATTTTAATTAAAATTACAGGAGAACATGAACTATATTGTATTTAATAGAGTTCATTTAACAAAATACCATTAGAACAAAATCAGAAATATTTATTACTTATATTGCACTTTATGTGGTCATAACAAACTTTTCCAATTGCACTAATGTTTTACTATTTCATACTACTATCATTACATCATATAGAGCTCTTACATATTCTGATTTTGCTGCACTAGTATTTTATTAATTATATATTAAATACCATGAAATTACATGTCTAGTTACGGAGGAGGTGCAATACGTTAGTCCAGGCATTTTTTAGGTGGTATGCCAGAGATAAGGAGATGGGACACGGAATAGGGAAAGCCGCCATGACAGATTTCGGCCCACCATCTAGCGGCTAATTCCCTCCGGTCATCGTTAGCAGACGAATTCTCTCTATTTCAATAGCAAACAACATTTTTTTGTTTTTTTTAGATGTCATTTGGTTACTGCATGCTTCTGTGTGTTTTGTAGTTTGTCTTAAAAGTTAAAATGTGACATTCGGAAATAAAGTAACTAACCAATAAACTTTTTATAAATTTTGTATAATATGAACTTAGTTAACTGATTACCTTTTGAAGTTTCTTCACACATGTTTTGATTGAACAGTTTGACATAGGATAAACATCTGAGTTTTAAGAATCTGTAAGGAACAGTTTGTTTGAGGTAAGTAACATCACAATTTTCTGAGTGAGCTGCAAGAGTAGGAAACATTTAATTAATATTAATTTTCTTTAGGACTTTCTGGTTTAACATGGCAACTAGGCTATATCACACTGGAGTTTTAATCCTTGGGCCAACATCGATTGAAAAACAGATTTGCATGATAATGCAATTGTGTACGCAGAGTTTGAAGGAATGCATACCCTTCTGCTCTTTCTTAAATTTGAAATGTTTGCTGTGAGTTCTTCCAATGGATCATCAATGGAGTCAAATAAGGCTTTCTACACATGACACAGTTAAAGAGACGTTCAATTTTAAAACACAATATCCAGTAATGTAGGCAAGACACTGGTTTGTAAAAGTATCATTCATGTTGGAAGCATTTAACTCTATTACATTACTGAAAAGCTCAACATCTACCTCCATCTCTGTGTCGCAATAGCATCATTTTCTTTTTCACAATTAAGGTTCTTTAATATTGCAAATGGAAGAGGTGAACAGTTAGATGACAAAGAAGCTGTAAGACCACTACTTTTTAAAACTAAAAGTTTTCTCATGATATACTTCACTTGAATTGCTGTGGGATTGTTATATACCCACCCCTTAATCGGACTATGCTAAAGAAATGCTCCAGTGGATCCCGTTCCAGTAAGTCGTGCACAGTACATAATCCAAAGGCTTTTCTTGTGTTAGCAGATTCAAGCAAGTGATATTGTTGATTTTATTGTGGTAGTGAAGCCGATAATCACAGCCTTCCGTTTACTAGCACTTACTAACTTGCAGGAAGTAAAATGTCAAAGATTTAACAAAAATTTGTAATCCTTTAAGTTCTTTTTCTTTTTCCAACAGGTTGGAAAAGTGTCAGTGGTGCTCTGTCATCTGTTTGTTTTGGATTCCACGAGTTCAGCATGTCGAAAATCTAGTTGAATTTTCAGCAGTATTCCTCAGTGGCCTCACTTCCAAACTGCAAAAAACGCCATATTAAAAAGTTCAAATCATTTGTATACCACAGTGAAAAATATAACTTTACGTTTGGGTCTTTCAGATCCTTCCGTAAATGGCGAAGAGTATCCGCAGTTGAATTGCTCAAGACTTGAGCAGCCAGAACTACTTTCATCTTGTGTGTGCCAATATCGACGTGGTTTTTAGTTAACTTGTTACCAAGACGAAATCCTAGACGGTTCTGGTATTCAAAGAGCTCGATAATGTACGACCATTTTTGCCGGTTTCGGAAAGCCAGGTATAAGAATTCCTTTCGGTGTCTGTGCTTTAAGGTTACGAGCCAATTTTAACATATGGCAGGTATCTAACATCACGTAAATGTCTTCTTTGGTCTTAGGATGTTCGGTTTTCATTTGCTATGGAGTGTTATTTGTGCGCCGGCTAGGAACAGATTTCGGTGGTTTTTGGGGAATCCTGATGTTCGCTCCAAGGGTATTGACCATCGTTAGATTTGCCGCCAACCCATCGAAAGTAACTACTTTTACATTTACGTTGAATTCGTGAGAAGAAATAATGACATCGTTCAGCACTTTGGACTGGCCCAGCCCGGTTAAATGGTTCGTAAAGTAATAAGCCAAAGGCGATCTCCATTTTCCATCTAATCCTACAGCATAAAACACTTGTGTAGCAAGAATTTGATGATCTGTTTCCCGACTGAAAGGTTTGTCATCTGGGAAATCGGTAAATCCCATATATTTCTTAAATTGTGGGTCGTAGCACAACGCCTTCTTGATAGACATTTCATTGAGACTAAGCGTTACATCTTGGTCGTGTGTTCCTTCTGCAATGTCTGTCTTTATCTGAGCTAAGGCATTCTTTAACATCCCGGAAGAGCAACCGACTGGTGCAAGGTTGTTGGAAATATATTAAGTTCCCAACAGCAGATGACGCGGTCTGGACGCCGCACAAGGCTGCCCAGCCGTTTTAATGCCTTTGAATTGGGTGGCCCTCGATAGAGGGCCAACATTGTACATTTTCTTGTATGTAAGCCCCGCCCTAGGCCTATTGGCCGTCTCGCAAGAGATGGCAAGGGGCAGTTAGTCGCAAAATACATTTCCTACAGTTAACAACGAATATCACCAGTGTCTCCCGTGTGTTTCAATTCTTCAACTTCAACTTGTTAAAGGTAAAGTCAGAGAACGGGCTGACTATTTCCCTTCATGGTTTTTCGAACCTATTCTTTCTTAATTTAAGTTAAAATTTCTTACTTTAAGTATTTACTTGTTGAGCACTGTGGGGGAGTTTTTTTTTGGCTCACCCCTTTTATTCCCTAGAATCCGAGTGTGAAATTTTTTTTTCCTTTACCACGTGGTGAGCTAGCGTGTTAAATTTTCTTTTCCTTTTTCACCACGTGTTTAGTTAAGCTTGTGAATTTTTTTCTTTCGCTTTTCACCACTCGTTGAGCTACCGTGTGAATTTTTTTTGTTTCACCCACGTAGAGTGTGTAGGCACTTAAAAAACTTTTTTCCTGTTTTTGCCTTTCAACTGTTAGAAACACGTGGTCGGCGGCCATTAATTTGGTCGTCCTTTTTTTCAAATTTTGAATTTTTGGTAAAATTTTTTTCTTCTCTCTCAACGTGATTTGGAGGGCACGTTTTACTCTTTTCTCTCTCTTTCTCTCCTCTCCTTTTTCATTTACTTCGAGTAAGGTTATGGTTGAGTAGGGTGGAAAATTTTTTTTTCTTTTTCGATTTCGGTCGCGTGGTCGGCGGCCATTGATAACTCCACCTCCAATTTTTCTTTCTTTTTTTCTTTTCAAATACACTGCTTCGCCTTGCCGGCCACCTTTGTTGCTTCACATTTAGGGCCAATTTTCTCTTTTTTGCTTTTTTGGAATCCCCTTTCTGGAGGATATTTATATCCTCCACTACTACTCTTTTCTTCTCCGCTTTAGCGGAGCACCGGTAAGGTCTCCACCACAACTTCAAGAATTCGTGACGCCGAGAAGATAAAGAGGGCAAAGAGGAGGGCTGAGGGCTTAGAGAGGCTGTGGACTGGTCAACAACAGCCGAGGAAATTTCGGAACACCCCGGAAGGAAGGCGGCAAAATTAGTCTCTTTAACCGCCTTGCAGCAGCCGCACCTGAAACTGAACAAGCTGCCTCACCGCTGAACTCCATACTCCCGATAGCCATTCGTCACATGCCCTTAGCGGCCATTAAGGAAGCGCTCGAGCCGAAGTATTGCGGAGACATCAGGTACCGCCCGGTCAACCAGGTTGTGGAGAGAGAAGAGGAGGAAGCCATTGCTTTGCCAACTCCAAGTGGGTTGAGTAACTCTCCAACAACAGCAGCAAAGATAGGATTTTCGCGCGGACGAGAGTGGCGACTCTCCACATTTGTCAGCCAGAGTAAAGAGCCCGAAGTCGGAGTAGTAGCCGCATTTGGAGCTGATCAACCAATCTCTCCAGTCGCCAGTGTTCCTGAACAGCCCAAAATCAAACTTGGTAGAGCACGCGGTCGTGGTGGACAAATTTTCATTGTCGTCAACCACCTCGAGCCATTTGATCAGCTGTTACCCACCCCAAGCGGGAGGCGTAACAACGCGTTGCTCACTAAATTTGCACCTTTCAAGTCAGGGCCAGGTAACTCACGCGGACGCGGTCGGCCACTCTCCGAAAAGGAAAACCCGCTGGATGCTCCAATTCAAGATCCAACCCCGGAGTTGGCACCAACCAGAGAAGTGGAGCGCGCAGCTGAAGAAGAGGAAGACGACGAAGACATCCTTCGATTGATGCCGATCCAATGGATCTTATTGATCTTTATAAAAAGTTGTAATTCCCCATGTTACAATAAAATAATTGATCACTAACCCTTTTTTCACTTACTTTCAGCAGGAGAAAACGGTTCAACCGTACTCCACAAAAGAAAAAACTTTCTTACATCTTTTCGGAGTTAGGTTCTAAACCAAAAACTCCCACTATTTCCTTACCTGTTCTTTCCTTAAAAAAAAAAAAAACAACTAGCGCCATCTAGCGCTAAAAATTACAAACTTTAATTTTTCCTTTTTCAAAAAAGTTATTTTCTTTTCAGAACTACAAGCTTACGCTACCTAGTGGTTATAAGCAAACTAAAAATCCACTAATTCAAAATTTCCTTTCTTTTTCTCTTAAAACTGAAGACCCGCACCGTCTAGCGGTCAAAAAAAATAGAAGAGTAAATGGAAACTGAACACAAACACCATCTGGCGGTCAAGAACCAAAGGATGGTAAAACTTTTTCTTTTTTTTCATCTCTTCTTAAAACTGAAAGCTTATGCAGCCTAACGGGCCAAATAAGCAACCTTATTTTCCAAATCATCTGAAATAGACCTTTCCTATGCTTACCCATTGAGCATCGTGCTAACAACTAACCAAAACTTGACATTTTTCTTATTTTTACTGACAACAAAGTCAGTTTATTCGCTCGAAATTTACCGAAAGCTAACTAAGTGCAAACAATTTAAGCTTCCACTTTTCAAAAAATTGTCTGACATAGCAAGGGAGAAACTCAACCAGTGGAGTTCAAAAAACACGCCCACTGACTGGAGCACGGCGTCAGCGCTGCTCCTTTCCATTCACTCACAATTTAATAGAAGCCCTAAAAGTAAAACTTTTTTCCAAGTTTTTTCTTTTTTCTTTTTTTCTCTTCTTCAAGGGAAATCCAGAAGTGAACCCTCTGAGGTTTGCAAAGAAAAATCAACTTTCCACTTCCAGCAAAACAAAAAAATGTCACGATCGGTTGCAGCAACACGAGCGGGCCTGAAATACCACCTTACGAGGACAATGGAGAAGATCAAAGGATACAAGGATTTTACGATGACGGCGGAACTGGATAACGACATTGCAACGGATACAGAACTCCTCAAGCAACGTTACCAGAAATTTATTAAAGCAAGCGACCAAGTACGCTGGGCCTTGCAAACTACGAACGCTACCGAGGAGCAAATCGAGCAAGATTACTCCACAGTAGCAGAAGTAGAAGAAGAAATGAGCAGTATACTCGCCTTCGTTAAAAACAAATGAGACGAGTATAAAAGACAACAAGACTTGGAATTTCAAGAGTTGCAGAGGAAAGAACAGCGCCAGATAGATGAGGACAGAAACAGATTGCTCCAAGACCTGCTTACTCAACAGCAGCAACTCTTTGCAAATCAGATCCTCCAACAACAGCAAGCCTACGCCTTACAAATACAACAACTTATGGCGCAAGACCAAGCACCAGTTCAAGTAGCAGCAGCAGCAGCTCCAGTTCAACAAGCGACACGTCTCCCCCAAAGACAAATCAAACACTTTAAAGGAGATATTCTTGAGTGGACATCATTTAGGGAGAGCTTCTATGCCTCCATTCACTCGTCCACAATGTTGGATGTTCAAAAATTCGACTACTTAAAAGAATACTTGAAGGGGGAAGCGTACTTGTGCGTTGAAAATCTCGAACTTACTGCTGCAAACTACAACATCGCCATAGCAGAGCTGAAAAGAGTCTACGCTAAACCAAAGGCTCTTATTCAAACTCATTTGTAAGTTTGACAACCTAGCTCCTGTCAAAACAATGGCAGACGTATCGGCGCTGAGAAAACTGTAACTCACAGTCCAGTCTCACATTAATGCCTTGAAAACCCTCGGGGTTCGAAAAGAATCATTTGGAGGACTCCTTGGCACAAAATTAATGAAATTGCTTCCTGCAGAATTGCAGAAAGAATGGTCGAGCTCTGAAGAGAACGACATCACGGACATCACATCCCTACTGGCTTTCATCAGGGATCAAGTTGACGTAGCGGAAAGGTACAGCCGATGGAAATCGGAAACCACGAAAACGCCACAGCAGTCGACACCGCCAAGTACAGCAAAACAACTACATGCTGCCACAGCATCACAGCTAGCGATTGAGCCAGGTCACAACCAGCTCCACACACACCAAAAATTCAGACAATTTTTGCCACCGTCAAACACACCTGTTAGGAGACAGGACAACGTCATGCAGGATGCACAAGACCATGCATCTTCTGCGGGAAGTTGAACCTAAAAGAAAAAAGGCCATACCCCACGGCTTGTCCAGTGAACCTAACTGGCATGGTGCCCCCCTTGTCAAAATTACAGCACTGGAAACGGACTAGATTGGAGACACTGGATCATATGCCCACACAACATTCGCACGAAAATTGGAGACACTGGACATATGACAAAAACGAAAATTGTGGAACAATGAAAAATGGCTGACGACAGGTTTGAAACAAACAGCCAAGAAAAGATGTCGGGATTTTGTTAGGAGTCGACCAGATGTTTGAAATCATCCCCAACGAAGCAGCTATCCAAAGCCCGTGTTGCCTAAGGGCCTAGAACACAAAGCTTGGGCGGATGATAGCTGGACCTTCTAAGGAAAAAAATTCGAAGAAAGGCAAAGCACTAATCCAGCAAATGCTGCAATGCAGCAGCTTCTCAGCCCAAACAGTAGCTTCATATGCAGCCGCCTGCCTTAATTCAAACAACACTTTTACAACCCTTCCTGAAGAAAGGAGAAAATGCCGGATGGACATGAGACAAAGGAAGCTTCATCTTCCAATTCGACGTCTATGGAAAAAATTTCCATAGTGAACTCCACAAATAAAAAACAAAAAAAGAAGATTGTAAAAGAAGAATTAAAACGGCAGACGGATTTTGATCTATCTTTGTTTTGGAAGCTGGAGCACTTCGCCATCTTAGATGATTGCGATGCAGTGGAGCCAGACGACCCTCTAGGCTCCTTTGGAGACAAAATCACCCGTCAAGAAGATGGGCGATACTGCACCCCAATCCCCTGGAAAACCGATAAGTGGAGGTTGGAAAACCCACGACACATCTCCTTCCTGGGAGCCTCCTAAAGGTTCTTAGCCTCCCCAGCGCATCAACCATGCCGTTGGGAAGTACTGAGGAAGGCCACAAGCAGGTGGAAAATTTGTCGATGAGCATGCCAATATTTGCAATTCAAGAAATTTGTTGGTGATATTCTCAGGAGTATTTTAGGAGCTCCCTTCATGAAAGTAAGACTCGTGCGTTGAAATAATACGAAAAATAAATCAATTTCATCTTACCAGCTAAAAATTGCCTATGGACTAACATATTCCTCCTCCATGCTACGTAACTGAACATGTAATTTCATGGTAATTTTATAAATTACCCAGATGTTGTTCTTACTAATGTTCTAATACATATTGCATTTCAGAAATTTCGATGTTGTAAAACATAAATTTGAATCGCTTCATGCCCTTTATGTGATAAAAAGAAACAAATGGATTTGGTAACGATATTAGAGCTGTATTCAAAATTTCCATGTAATAAACCATATTCGTATGGAACGACTGGTGAACTCATAAATATGTAACAGAGAAATATTCATTTTGGAACTAGGAGATGTGACAAAACAACACCCAAATACCCCGTCATCGAACTTGAAGGACAAGGGAATTTCCATGATTAATAGTACTTCAAACTGGCTTAGGGCTTAGGCTTTGGAGCGGCGTCAATGTTTTTGTAATAAGCTGGAGCCTCTATGGTAGTAACTGGGAGCGGCTTCAGTGGTAGTAGCTTGGAGATGGGAGTCAATGGTAGTGTAGTACTTCATTGGCGCTTTTGTGGTGTAGTATTTGGGAGGCTTCAGTCTGGTAGTAGCTTGAGATGAGTAGTACTTCATTGCCTCGGTTTAGTAGGTGGAGTAGTATGTTGTTGGGTAGTATGTTGGAACTTCAGTGTAATAGCTTGGTATAGCATGCGGTAGGATGTACTTGGGTGCCTTTCTAGTGTAGTATTGAGGACCAGCAGTGTAGTAAGCTGGAGCTGCGCAAGTACTTGTGTAGTACCCATCTTTTTTTTGTAATACTCCGCGGCTGCAGTAGTGTAATATTCCACGGCCTTTGTGGCGTAGTATTGAGGAGCTCAATGTAGTACACTGCGGCGGCGTAAATGGTGGTGTAGTATTGAGGATCGTTAGTATAGTAAGCCGGAGCTGCATATGTCGTGGTGTAATATTCGGGTGCCTTTTTATAGTGTAGTAAATGGGGCTGCATACGTCGTGATGTAGTGTTCTAGAGCCTTGGTGGTGTAGTACTCGGGAGCATGGGTGTTGTAGTAGCTGGCACATATATCGTGGTGTAGTAAGGCACCGGAGTAGTGTAGTATTCTGAAGAACGGGCCCTTGATTTTGACGACACGTCTAAATTGCAGGTAATGACGTAGCAGCCAATATTTTATCCCGCCTTTTAGCCAGTCCTCTCCTTCCCATCATTCGAACCGCCACGGAGGCAAGTTCTCGTTACGTGCCATCGCCCGATACCCGCCATCCGTGCCTCCTCGTGAACAGCTCTCTAGACCTTAATTCCAGACTATAGCCACAGGCGTGTCGCTCGATACCTGATCTGGAGTCGCACACAAGGACACTACGACTTACTACTACTACCACCCACTGTCTGTCGGAAATAGTGATTTCTAGCCAATCTCTCGTCTTTTTTTCTTTCTTTTTTTTTTTTTTTTTTTTTTTTTTTTTTTTTTCTCCAACAAAGTGTCATTGTTCCTCGTTTCCTGGAAAATTCTATGCGCAAAAAAGTTAGTGGTGAGCCGCCAAGATGGCAATGATAAACTCCGATATGCGCAACGACGATACTGGGAGTGAGCACCTGTCCCGTAATAAAAGAGCGCACCTCGACGTCAGCAACAACAAAGATAGAGTGGCACAGGTTCTTTCCCCCGCCATCCTACCTGTAGAAGTGCAAATCCTAGAAAAGACTTCCCATCAATCAATCGACTTCAACGATCTATCTTTCAGTGTGGTGGAAAACTGGATAACATCGCTCACGACAGTTATAGGACCAATAGACGACAGCCGCGTTGAGAGCAACGGTAATATCACCGTTTACCCACTCTCCCCAGAGCAGCAAGACCTCCTAGTCAATCTAAAGGAAGTGGGAGGATTCCCAATAAAGAAGAAAATTTCCCTTGCCACCAACTTGGCTCAATGGGTGATTACAAGAGTCCCCACTTCAGAAAACGAAATGACAATTCAACACCTGCTTAGCAACCAAGGTGTATTGAAAGCAGAACGTTTTAGAAAGAGACACCCTGATGGTACAGTGGTTGACACCTCGGCAGTGCTACTTACTTTCAACTCAATTGAACTCCCCATTGAAGTGAAATTAGCAGGCAGAGTCTTCGTACCGGAAAAACCTAAAATCAGACCATACCAATGTACGAACTGCTGGGCCCTTGGTCACAGGGAAAGAAATTGCAGCGCAAAAAGAAAATGTAAAAGATGCGGCATGGAGCACCAACAACTGGCAGTGTGCACAAGGGAAAAGAAATGCACCAATTGCGCAAACACCGACCACGAAGCTGACGACTCCAGATGCCCATCAATTGTTACCAGGATCAAAATCCTGGAAAAATCAAGAGAAAAAACATTCCTTTTCATGTGGCTGCAAAAATAATAGACAAAGAAATTGAAATTAGCCCCAAATTCCCACAAGTTCTCCAAACCAACGTCAGCGCGAAGTTCTCCAGCAAGATGGCAAACATGGAAACAAGAATAAAAAAACTAGAAAATGAACTAACCGTAATCAAAACCGACGTTAAACAACTCCAAGAAATCCAAAAAGATGTAAAGAAGAATAGCAGCTCCCTGGAGGAAATAAAAAATATGCTGATAAATATGCAAAATCCACGCATTTACAACAACCAAACAAGGCACAGTCAAAACCAAGAACAGAATATACCCTCAGATCAAATGGAACGCATGGAAGAGTCCGTCCTCGACGAGGTAACGTGTGACAGTTCGCCATCAAATCCCCCAATTACTAACTTCCCAACAGTACTAGGAAGCAGCCTGGACACGCAAGATCCTCATCGCATCCCACAACCTGGTGAAAACTACCAGAGAGGAAGGTGGAAAGGACCTCCTCCAAAGCAAAAATGACTAGCGCCGGACAAACTGAGCCTCATCCAGTGGAACCCGAACGGGCTAAACAACAGCAAAAAGGACATTCTTACAAGAAAATTACACGAACTGAACCCAGATGTAGTCCTCATTAGCGAAACCCACTGGTCAATAAATACAAAATTCCCATTAAAAAACTACGAAGTGCTCAGTAACCCTAGAACAGACGAACGAGGCGGCGTAGCAATTCTTTACAGAAAGAACCTGATATACAAAAAGATCCATACTCATAACTCGGAAAACCTAGAAGTCATAGGAGCATCATTCACTACCCGCCGCAACACAGTAAAGTCCCAACTCAACGTCTTCTCTGTCTACTGCCCAAAAGGCAACTGCTACATGGAAGAAATACAGAAACTCTTCCACCGGAAAAATGGCGAACAAGTTATAGTCGGCGGAGACCTAAACGCTCACCATGAACTGTGGGACTCTTACAAGCCCAAAAATATGGCAGGAAACACAATAGCTTCACTACTTTACACCTCCCCAAACATCCAGCTCATAACACCGAAGGACCTAGACACAAGACCCGATCCCAAAAACAATGAAAAATCCACGATTGACCTTACCTTAACAACAGTAGATGTTCAAGTAACCCGCCCACCTTCAACTCTGGGATCATGGGGCAGCGACCACGAAGCAATCTTCTTCCAAACGGATACAAACCCAAGAATCAGACCTCAAAACCAGAGAAGATGGACAATTAGACCCAGACACATAGAAAAATGGAACGAAGAAATCCATAGTTCTCTACAGAACATAGAAGAGAAAACCCCAGCCACGGAGATCTACGGAAAGATTTACGAAGCTGTCGAAATAGCGTCTGACAAACACCTTCGACAGCCCAGGGCAGCCAAAAGGGCGGAACCAAGGAAGCCTTGGTGGAACCAAGAGTGCCAAAAAGCCCACAACCTAACCTTAAAGGCCTGGAGATTGTGGAAAATATACAAGCTCCCTGAGCTCAAAACCCATCTGAACAGAGCAGAAGCAATTCAAAGGAAAACATTCCGAAATAGCAAAAGAGAAAGCTGGAAGCAATTCACAAAAACTCTCACCTCAAGGAATGCAAAAAACGTCTGGCAGTTCATAGGCAGAATGAACGGGAAGAAAGCGGGGATCAGCTCCATAGACTCCATCGAACTTGAAAACAAAGCCATCACCACCGACCCTAAGAAGATCGCCAAAGCCATGGTGAATTACTTCACGGCAACCGACGACCGAGCAATGCTCGAACTGCAACGTAGAGAAGGGGACATGATTAAGGAAATCTCAAGAATTCTAGAAGCAGAAGGTCCGCACCCACTTGACAGACCATTTACACCCCAAGAATTCGAAAGGGCAATAAATAACCTGAAAAACACAGCCCCAGGAAAAGACGGTGTGTCTAACCAAATGATTAGACTACTCTCAAGTGAAAACAAAGCCAAACTCCTTACCTGCATGAATAAGCTATACGCTGAAGGGATAGTTCCTGAACAATGGAAAGAGGCAGTCGTTATTTGCATACCCAAGAAAGGTAAACCTAAACACTTACCCTCATCGTACAGACCCATCTCCCTCACATCATGTGTAGGAAAACTTATGGAAAAGATGGTCAATGAACGAATCATATGGTTCCTGGAAAAGCAAAAATTCATCCCATGGTCACAATCCGGTTTTAGAAAATCCAGATGCACAGCAGACAACCTAATAAGATTGGAAACCGAAATTAAACAAGGCTTTTCGAAAAATCAAAATACTTATGCTCTTTTCCTGGATATCTCGAAAGCTTATGACTCAACATGGATCACCGGACTTATTCACAAACTAACCACAGCCAAATTGCATGGCAACATCCTGAGATGGCTGATCAGCTTCCTGCAAAATAGATACGTGTACGTAAAAATTCATGATACCTTGTCAAGCCGAAAGCCTCTGGAACTGGGAGTACCCCAAGGCTCAGTACTCAGTCCAACTCTCTTCAACGTAATGATAGCCGACTTCCCACGCCTTGAAAATAACACTAGCTTCTTTGCAGATGACATCAAAAGTCACTTCCAAACTGCCGACGTAAACAAAGCAAAAACAAGAATGCAACAATATTGCAACCGAGTAAGCAGCTGGACTAAAAAATGGGGATTCAAAATGTCGATCGACAAATCCATGCTTGTCGTCTTCTCCAGAAAACACACGCCACAACAAGCTCCGAAACTATATATAGAAGGCCAACCAATCCCGGTTGCCACCAAAGCAAAATTTCTAGGAGTTACCTTCGACGCTAAGTTAAACTGGCAGTGCCATCTAGAGGAACTCGCAACCAAAATGCTGTCAAATGCAAACCTACTAAAAATTTTAGCCTCCAAACCAAATGAAATTGAGCTGCAAACCCTCACTCCAGTCTACAAAGCACTCGTGAGAAGCCTAGCCGACTACAGTGCATTCACCATAACCAGTGCAACAAAACACAGAAGGAAAAAAATTGAAATTGTGCAAAATAGCGCATTAAGAACGGTGCTTCGAGCACAGAAGACGACCCCCCTAGCGGCCCTTTACAAAGACTCAGGCGTGGAACCAATAATAAACAGAAGCAAGTGGATCCTTCAAGCCTACATAGCTAGGATCTGGCGAGACACGGAAAATCCCACGAGAGAAGTCATAAACTCATGCTGGAAAGTAATAAACAAATTCAAAACCTCTTATAAACCATCCTGGCATATGTCAATGGCAGCCATCGAAAAAAACACACCCCATTTGATGGAAAAACTTGCGCCAACCAACCTCTACCCGCCGGCTCCGTGGGAATTTGCCAAAATCAACCTCGGTCGCCTAAAGATTGACAAAAAAACCGCCACAAGCGCCCAACACCTAGCGCGTAACCAGTTCTTGGAAAACCTCGACAACCTACAACCAGGAGAGCTCGTAGCCTACACTGACGGCTCCGTAGACCCCAAATCTGGAAACGCCTCTTCCGCAATTTACGTACCCGGAATCAAATTACAAAAAGGCTGGAAGCTAAAAAAGTACTCCTCCATCCTGTCCGCAGAACTAAATGCCATCAACAAAGCCCTCGACTTCTGCTACGATGCAACGGAAAGCGGAGTAACAATATATACGGACTCCTTATCGGCCATCCTCACAATTGCAAATGCCAACAAAAATTGGCGTACCCATAGTGTCCTCCTCAGCATCAACAGGTCTGCCAGCAACCTAGCAGCAGCAGGGATTGAAACAACGATCTTCTGGATCCCAAGTCACACAGCCATCGAGGGCAACGAAATAGCAGACGGGGTAGCCAAAGAAACTCTGACCAACCCTCGAGCGGAAACCATCCAAAACAAACTCACCATAAATGAAATCTATGCCATCATGAAAAAAGGATGGAACAGCGAACTTATGTGCGACATGAAAATGCTCAAGAGGTGGAACCCAATCTGGCCTAAACTGGGGATGAAAAGTTGGGAAATAGGAAGAAACACGGAAGAAACCCTAATCCTCCACAGACTTCGCACTGGCAAAACCAAACTAAACTACAATCTCAGCAAATATGATCCACTAATAGACCCCCTATGCCCGAACGGATGTCCGGAAATCGAAACAGTGGGACATGTCATCCTACATTGCCCGACTTACTGTAAAGAGCGCACCGACCTAATCCTTTTCTGTCAAAGGGAAAACATCAACCTAACAATATCAAACATCCTTGGCCTCACTGAAGAAGTAGAAACAAAACATAAAGCCGCCCTCAGAAACATCATCCTCAACCAAATCAAAAAGAGCGATCTCACAAATCGCATCTAAAAATCGAAGACACTCGGAACAAGAAAAAACAAAACAAACTAACAAAAACTAAAGCAATCAACAACAAACAAACAAGCGATACAAAACTACAATAACAACTCTAAAACAAAACTTGAAACAACAATCACCCGTGCGTAAGGGACTGCTAGGCAACCCCGGGAAGCTGGTGCAGACGCACCAGCCGCACTCAAAGCTACTACTACTACTCTTAACCATCGCATTTTCTACTCCCGCGAGTGTTTGTGGATAACAGGCTTGTAAATATAATTTCAAACTTACCAGTGACCATTATGAATTATGATTTTGTCTGATCCAGACCTTTACCTTCTCTGGCTTATTCCACCTTCGTTCTTTCGAACAATTTGTTGCTATCGGCAACTGTTTTGCCTTAAATGTGCTGCTCTCACCAAGCGTTCGTTAATTTGCTGCGGTCCCCAGCTAATTTGCCGTTTTTCTGTTGCCTGCAATTTGAGCTTGTGGATCCCCAAAGGTAATTAGAATCTCTTTATTTAGTGCTGGACCAAATGTAATCAAAAATACCCGTGGCCATCAAAGTAGGGGACGACCACCAAAATACGTGAAGAACTCAAATGAAGCTCAAACCTCACAGGAATTGTGTAGTACTGGTAAGTGTTGTTTTTCAGATCATTTTCGTATTTTATTAAATTTTTTTTCTAGGCCCAAAATACGGTAATGCTAGTAGCCCGGTGTTTCGCCGCACTCAGCAAACGAGCCAAGATACTGCACTGTGGTCTTTTTCTGATAGTGGCCATGGTACTCTGAGTGATGAAGAATCCTTACCTATAGGCCCACGGGCAATACAACATCACGAGACAAGTAACGAATCTACAACTAATTACCACCAGAGAGAAACAGACAGTGAACCAGAACTCATGACACTTCAATCACCAGAAAATCAATTGGGCTTGAACCATACCCATCAGCAATCGATTCAAAAGGAAATTATGTAAGCGAGCCGGACGGGCTATCGGATATGCTACCTAGTTTATCTTTCTGGGAAATTTCACGTCTCCAATTGAACACAAGCATTGGCCGTATTAGTGAGCCTTATCAACAACAAAATATCGTGCCAGGGCCATCTTCTGTTGCAAAATCCCGTCAACCATTGAATGTAAATGATGGCCATGGATTTCACCCTAGTGAACAACAGCTTATTGAACCCGGTGCGTCTTCCAGAGAGATAGCCTGTCAACAACCGAATAAAAATCGACGCCATACGAACCACACCATCCCTGAAGTTAAACACGGCTTCAAAACCCATTATCAATCAATGTTCTTTACGTTCCATGTTTTCAATGAACCTGCCAGGGATCGAACCTGGAATCTCCTGATCCGTAGTCAGGCGCGTTATCCATTGCGCCACACATCCACTGGCGAATTATGAGTGACTAGTTAAGAAACTTAACCAAGGGCCACAACAGGAGTTTAACAAATGGAAAAGAAATTTATTTCCCCAATTCGTTTAAGCAAATTACTTGTGTTCTGAATGTTACTTTACCCAAAGTGAGACGGGCAGACCGAAGGGAGATTTTCCTACTTAACATACACTTAAGAACACTGTGATGGTAGGATTCAGTGACCTGGCAAGGCTTGCAGGGTTCTTTAGTGGAAATGTTTTGTACGATACTCCATTCAGTGAACCAAATTCCTTCCTCGAAATAGAAGGGATGCCTCCAGTCATTGCGGTAAGTGAAGTATTGTAGAAAAGACCACGCTTCGTCGTCGGTTAAGACATCCCAAAGGTTTCTTTCTGTACAAACTTCACACATTCCGTGAGTGACTGGTTAAGAAACTTAACGAATGGCCACAACAGGAGTTTATTATTTGAACAGAGTAAATTATTTATTGAGTTTTTAACAAATAATAAAAATTAGAATAAATCTGTATTTTTCTTTGTTCTTTGTCGATAATTTTTTCCTATGTTGTTTTATCATTATACGCTTGTAGATGTTGGCAGTATGTAGAGCAGAGGTTTCTTAATAATATTTGTAAATCAAAATAATCTTAGCTATTGAATTATAAACACATTAGTTGTTCTGTGAAACTACTTTTGGGGGCTAAATTGTACAAACGGCATGTGTTGTATTGGACATGAATTGGGCGTGCAAGGGAGGAGTCAAGTCAAAGCGCGGAAGTTTTAAATATTTAACGGCACATTTATGATATAGCTAATGCTTATTTATATTTTTAATCTTACATAAAAACATTTTATTTTGGAAAAAAATGTAATACTTTTCTGTATTATTCAACTGTTTCAACAATTTCAAAGTTTCGTCAACTGACGCAGCCATGACATTACAAATAATGAATCAGGAAATCGATCGATAAATTGAAATAACTAAATTATCGATACTGTGGTGGCTGCGCCTCCTCTTATGTCTTCTCTATCAGTAAAATGAAAATATTTCAGGCATAATAAAAGTCATTTATTTCTGGTAATCTCTTTGAAGATTGCATTTCAATTGTTCGCTAAGTTAACAGCAAAAACTAGAAATAAAAGCAAAATTTTTACACAACTCATTCTACCTCTTTTGACCCCGTCCAAAGTGGGACAGGGGTCCGCCCAAAGTCACGCCGATTCGGTCTAAGTTCACCGTTAGGTAAAAATCGTTATAAATTTAAAAAAAAATTACATATCATCTTTGAAAAAAATTCAGGAGGTGTCGGGAGCGTTCTAGATTTATTCAAACAAATTTTCGAAATTTTGCGTAAGTGGGATGGTAGATAATGGACTAAAATCGTAACTGTCCAAGATGGGTCCGGTCTCCCCTACTTCTTCCATTATGAACGGACATTGGACCCTAACGTTAAAAGAACAAGTAGCGTAGGAGGTATATAGCTTTTTAAGCAATCTTTCATTCAGTATTTCTTTTGCTGTTATTTAGTCTTCATTTAACTCATATTATTTTTTACAGTTATGATTTTTCCAACGTCTTCGCTACGAAGCTCTGAAAGTGATCACACTTCTTTTGAATGATGCTTCCATCCGCACCAAGCAAGATAGATGAAGATGGGCGTAAATGGAACTCGGGCAAATGAAACAAAAATTCTACCTCTGGAAGTACGACATGGATTTCGTACAAAAATTTGGACTAACAGTAATTTAGGCTGTTTATTTTTTAGAAAAAATTTGATGTCTTAGACTAAAAGTTTTTGAGTTATCCTGGAGCTTTTTCCCCATTACACAGATAACCAGGATTTGTCGTGTAAACGATTTTTTTTACCCTGATTTTATCATATTTAAAAGCAGCGCCTATCACTGTGTGAAATGGGCCAGGAGCCACGTTCGAGCAAAAAAAAATGAAAAACCATTTATTAGCCGCCTGTTATACACGGGCCTCTTCTTAAACTGGATGAGATTTGAGCTGACAAATTAACCATCAGTGCAGATGAAATCATTGATTTCACCAATTTGATTCTCGATGCCCATTCCATAATATTAAAGCAATAATGCCTAATGAGAAAAATTATATACGGTTATATAGTATTAAACTGTGACGATCACTTTAACGAAAACAATTTATTTGTAGAATAACTTGTAACACATAATGACAGAATCAGCGCCAAAGTGCATTTTCTAAGTTGGTTCATTGGAGTACCAGGCACACAGTTAAATTCGCGAACGAAATCTTCTGAATTGGAGAGAGTCCCTATAACTCTGTAACGGTTGGGACTATGCGGGTCATTCATTATTTGATTCAGAAGCTTTTCTGGAGTTTCGATGCCGCAATAAGTATTAGCGAAGGATAGGAAAAATATCTGCTCGGAAGTAAACCTTTCCAAACCTGGCAGAACAGACTCGATTCCATTGGCTGCGACGTAGTTACGATAGGCAACGAATGCCTCGCGTATTCCACCGTAATCAGCAATATTTTCCCCTAGCGTGGTAAGGCCGTTCAACTGAAAATAAAAAAATGTTTCTATTAAAAGAACGTGGATATTTTTGTAGAAAGGTCTAGATTTCGAAACGTATCAAATTTCTTACTTGAGTTCCATTTAAAACAAGGTAATTATTGTATTTGTCTTCGAAACATTTTGCTCTCGATTGATATTGCGCCAATGTGTTCTCCGTCCACCAGTTAGCAGTATTGCCGTACTTATCGTTTTGGCGGCCTATACATCTCACGCAGACATATAGAAAACAGATTAGTTAAAGAATTTCTCGGATGCATTCTGGCGTCAATGTGACAAAAATGGGTTGAAGGCCAATCTCGAAGGTTTGGCAACTGATTTAATTTTCCTACACACACTTCCAAGAACCATTTGGAACCTAAGCCACAGCTTGTGTGAACCTTAATCCAAGTTACGAATCTTAATCCAAAATGTCTGGTGAATCTAGTCTAAAATTTAGAATCCCGTATACTTTGCCAGAGAGTTGCCAAACCCTTGCCAAGTTCATTTTCCTACCATACCTTTGTCGTCGAAACCGTGTGTTATTTCATGACCAATGACGACTCCAATACCACCGTAATTCATCGAACTAGATTTTGAATGTCCGATAAAGTTAGAGGCTTTTTTATGAAATCATATGGCAGAAATATCTTATTTAACCAAAAATCGCATACTCACGAAGATCTCCCGTTCAACCCAAAGTATGGTGGTTGTAAGATTCCTGCTGGGAAACCTAGTTAGAAAAATTTAACTTTACTTTAGGTACAATAGATGCAGAAGGAAAAACAAAAGATAATATACTAATAGAATTGTATTTTGGGGCGTAAAAAGCGTTGACTATTGTAGGAAAAGTAATCCATCTGAAATATAACGGAATAAAATAAATTTCAGCTTATTTCCTGCAACTGCTGCGGAACAATGTAAACAGAGTTTCAAGTGGTAAAATGTTGTTCGATTATCGTTTAGCCTACCGAGTTCGGTTTGTTTTACGTCGCAGGCTCATAAGCCCATTTTTTCGTCAGCCAGGCATTAACACTTTGAATGTTTTCGAAATGTTCCTCCTTAGAGACAGGTGGCTAGCAACAAGACAATTATTAGCCCCTTTTTATTTAAAGTGTAAATTGGCCGTTTTTATTTTTTATTTTCATTTAGAATTCTAAGGTTCATTAAATAAATACCCGATCGGAATAAAATGACTCCACATCTTCTTTCTTTTTAATCCAGTTTGGAAAAGCCACTAGTTCAACCATAGCATCTACTTTTTCTCTGGCGATAGCTTTTGTTGTAGCATCCATCCATTCGGCTTCGTCAATCAATGTCACAAATGCGGCCTTGAGGTATTTGATCATTGATTCAACCTGAAACGTTTTTATTTGTTTATTATTAACTCGATTAGTGTAATAGCTTATTTACAACTGATACTAAAATATGTTAAGTAAATATGGGAAAAAATGTTTAATAGATTGGTAGATCTACCTGCGTCTTGATACTTCCTTGAAAATGTTTTTCTACATATTTTGCGCCCACTGCATAGCCGAACATACTGTTGACTTCGTTAGCGCAGCTATTTGATCTATTGTTTTCAAATCAGTTTTCTCCGTCGTGTAATCTCTAATGTTTAGAAATATTTAGATAACAAAATTACGTATTTACCGAGTTTCTGACTGAGGATTGCCGTAGAGGGCTTTAGAAAAATTGATAGACAAGATATTCATTTGGTTGGCAGTTCCAGGTGCTAATAATCTAACCAATCGCCACATGACGTAGTTTACTGGAGGTTGACGTGGTAAAACAATGCATTGTCAAACTTGCCTATTATTATCGTTTCTAGCCATAGGCTATATAAGCTAGTTTATACCTATAATGCGCGGGGACGTGTTTTCCAAAAGCGCCAGAAGATTTCTCACGTACTCTACCTCTACGACGATAATGCGTTCATCGGTGGGAATGGCAACGCCAGCCAATGAATAAATTGTGTTGAGATACTGGGACCAGTCCACCTAGATAAAATAGATTTGCGATGCAATGCTAAAAGTCCTATAACCACACGAGGTTCCATCGCTAGGCTATACTTGAGCTTGGGGTGATTTATGAGAAAATCCATCAGTCCATTTTTGCATTTCCATTAAGAGCATGGGATTGTACATGCGAGTGTTATCTCGCCTTGCTTCTGCAGGTGTGGTGATCTGAGAAACAGCCCCAGCCACGAAAAAATTGGGTAAGACAATTGAAAAACAAAGATATTTTTACAAAAATAATATTTAAATAAAGAGATATTTAAAAAAAATAATATTTAAATAAAGATGTTTTACTTTGGCTAGTTCAAATTCAAATTGCAATAGATCGCGGGCATCCAAGTCAATTTGTCCATCCGTTGCGTCACCTCCGAGTGAATTGCGAATGGCCTTTGCCGATTCCGAAACATAAACAAAATAAGCCTCCATGATTTTGGGGTAATCTTCAGAATTCAGCAAAATCTCGTGTGGCAAGGTAAGCGACCCCTGATCAATCTTTTAACGCAAATATGCTTTTAGTCATTAGCTGCCGCTCAATTAACTTATTTGCAAAACCACTTTTTAAGCTATAGACCGATATACGTACGTAAATTGAATTCTTTTTCGTATCGTAGTTGTCGAGATCGTTGTACACGGAAATCAGGTAAGATATACGGTAACGTTTGCGAATTGAAGCTGTCACAACTTTCCAATCAAAACGGATCCCTTCGTGAATACCTGCCGCCGACGTAATTGGCCAACCACCATAGTTCTCCAAAGCGTCAGTCAGCGGCTTTAACCCTAGCTTCTGAATAGCACCTTTAGATATAGGAAAATCCCAAATTAAATCATGCATTTAAAAAATGGAAAAGAAATATTACGAGTATTCATGCAGGCCTTGTACATATCTCTTGCACTGTTCAAAGGCTGCGGGTCTCTGGCGTCATGGTCTTGCTCTAAAATGTCTTCGTGTAATTCGAAATATTCGATGAACCATGAAAATTATTACATCGCTCGATTTTACAAATGTCTTACTTTTCAAATCATTCGCTAGTCGTTCCCGTAAAACATCGATTTGGGTCCACCGAGATTTTGTCGCAGGGATAGGATTTTCCTATCCACCCACCGCATGCATACTGGAAAAAATCTTGACACGGGTCAACACTCAGGTCCATTGCTTCAATTAATGACGAGGCTGCTCCATAGACCCCTACATTCAATAAAGAACCCCATTCAATATGTTCAATCCCACTTCAAACATGTTTTCACAACTCTGAATTTTTTTTTTCTTCATTATTGGAGTTTACTTAAAGCTCTATTTAAATTATTGGTTTTCCGTTTGCTTTTCTCTTACATAATGTAAATTGATTTATTCTACGTATATAGCTCCAAAAATGTTGAAAAAAAATGTTCGTGTGAAAAATACCTTATAGGAAGAAGCCAGTTTTTACCTTCGACTTTCGTGAATTGATGATCGGCGATAGGGTTACATTTCACTGCCATTACCAAACTGAAGAAGATCCAGCAGGCAAATTGTGAAAACCAGAATCTTTTTGTTCTTGATTACCATGTGTGATACAAAGAATATTTAAGAACTTCTATATTTGTTCGCCTTGTTTTCATTACCTGGTACTCATTTTACAGAATGTTGCTGTGACAAAAATTCTAAAGTCCCCGGTACAGCGTGCCGTTCGGAAGTGATGTCCGATGGAGTGAGTGCGACCAACGGTGTACAACTGATCTGTTTAAGGAAAGTCTTTCGAATTTAAAGCTTCGTTGAAAAATTCATAAATCTAGGCGGTTGGTAACTTTTGCTTTTCCCATATCCGATTATTTGAAAACTATATATCAAACATCTAATCTGCGCTCACTCTTTTCGAACGAAAACATTACTGGGAAGGATGTGCGTGTTGTGTATGGTTGTTCGCCGTAACTTACAATGTATACATTCGTAAAATATTGAAGGACATTGCATTTTTCGGCCTGATACCATAGGATGCGTCTTTATTGTATTTCATGCTGTATCTCTACAAAACAAGTAAAACCCAATTGAAAATCATAGTGAAACCAATTTATTCATTATTACTCCATTGTTGTGTCTAGCTCAATATTAAATAACCACGGGAGCTAGGAGAATGTAACAGATGCATCCGTCATAGCAGCAATTGTCGCAGTCAAAAGAAACTCATGGCGTTCAACTTTGAATAGACTATATATAAGCTCTAGTTTTAATAAAATGTACAAAGGTTTAGCCAATAATTTTGCAATTTTTTTTTCCAATTAACCTTTGATTTAAAATGTGAAAAAACCCAGAGGCAGTTCATGCAACAAGAAGCTGGGGAATAACAAACTTGTAAAAAAAATTTGAAACAGAGCGCTTTAGTTTTGTGAAGTTGTTCTTTCTAACAGGCTACTTTTAAGTGGACTGCTTTTTGTCTGCGGAGGCAGGGGTTAATGCGAAAATTGTTTAATGATATAGTAAGCCTACCACTAGTTTTACGTAGACTTGTTACGTTGTAGTGTCTGTTGCCCATGTAAAGTTGCATACGTCCTCGCATTGTTCTTTGAAATCAGCCTTGCTTACAGGAAATAACTACGCTGTTGTTAAAGCCTGTTTTTTCCTCATACGATAAAGTGTCCTTAAGCAAATAGCGCATTACATTTTTTTATGCCCAAATATCTGTATACAAGGGAGACAGATTTTTCAATTATTTTCAGTCAGTGTACATATAAAGATTTCGTCCAAACTGCTCAACGCCTTTTGCACTAGCCAAATTCGCTTAACCGAAAAATTCAGACAGGACACTGTTAAATAAATCCCCTTTCGTTTCTAGAAACTTCGTGCCAACTCGTTGTGACGGGTGGTTGTGGCCTTATGGGGATATGGGATACGAGAGCCATTCGTTTTTCACAGACTCTGTTAGTGAAATATCGAAAGACAAATTAAAGCAGTAAAGTCAGACGCCTTTAACATATAAAACAATAGATTACTTTACAGATTAAGCCTACATGTGCTACTTAAAAACTAATTCAGCCTCTGGCTTTTTCTTTTTTAGTCATTAGGACGGGCAAAAGTCTCCGGCTGACAGTAAAAGTAGATCTATATATCTATAGGTCAGTAATTTCCCCATTATAACCACATTGTTTTCCTAGAATTTCAGCTTCGGTATTTTTTCACTAATCATTACGCTCTTCATAAATAGTTTTTTTATATTTAAGAAAGTATAGGCAACAGTATAGTTCTTATAAAGTGAATGTAACACAACTTGATAGGAGAATCCCCAAGCCGCAGTACCCTCGGAAACAGTATCCTGATTAGTTTTATTTAGCTATTACACGCAACTATCGTTATCGAACCATACCCGCCCATTTCATTTCAGGGTCATTAAATCATAGACAATGAATAACACAATTATCCATTTTCGAGTTACGCAGAGTTGTACCCCAACCAATCTCGAAAAGGGGAACCGGTATGATAAAATACTTCACAAACAGCATCGTTGCCATATTATGGCGAAAATGTTAGTGAAATTTGCTTAGAAACCCTGCCAAGTCTGTCTTATAGCACTGAGTTGTCCATATTCCCTTTCTCTGCATTTAGCTGTTTTTCCACTAGAATGACGCTGAATATTATAGTTTCAAACAAATTGCAATACTGATCGCTATTATGTTAAATCGATCAACTAAAGTAGTACCGGAAATGTTGAGTTCAGACTTGCCGTTCCGACCAATTTTTTTTATCCCGATCAGCTCGCAATCATTCTGCGACACCGAAAACGACATCTAGCATTCAAAATAACAAAGTATATCGATAGCACTACAATGAAAAAAATATAAGGTGGAAAAATGGAAAAAGGTAATTGTATTAAGAATTGCTTGCATTTGACTATATTTGACTTTTATTTACTTACTGAACGCCTTCTGGCCCCCTGACTTACGGCTGTTCTACCTTTGCTAAACGAATTGTGGCAGACGAATTCGAATCCAATAATGTGGTTCCATTTAGCAACATCAGAGCTTCCCGAATAAGCCCGAAAATGGGCGACGTGCTATTCCCGTAGAAGTAGCTATCCAAATCGCCCATTCTTCTAGAAGGAGAGCAGAGTCCAAGATTACAGCAAATTAGGCAGATCCCTACGTCTTAGTACTACCTACTACGGTACAATCTACAGTATCCTCATGGTATTCTGCAAATAAAAGCAAACCACCTTCATGTTTTTAAAAAGCGATTTGCAGGCAAAACATTTTAATTGTTAACTTTTTTAAAAAGAGATGGGGCAGGTTTGGCGCTAAACTACCGTAAATGGGGTTGGGTAGTTAGGTCTAAATATCTTTTTCTCATGCCTCAGGTGGTATAAAAATATTTGGATAAAATTGTGTACAGAATGGTTTTGTTAGACCGCCTTACCCCAGCCAGTTCCTTTGATTAAATGCCTTAAATAACTGTTTAAATGAAAATGCATTATCATATTTCACAATATAATAATTGTTATTCAATAATATTCAATAATATTATATTATTATATAATTATTGTTTTCAAGTTCTTCCGCCGTCCACTTGAGACCAGAACATCCGTTCCCTCCATGGGATACGATCGTCCATTGCTCAGCTCCGATAACTTGGTTACACATAATATGAACATTACCTTCGCTTTCGCCTGCGCTAACTTATCTTCTAAGTTGAAGAACATAAAAATTGTGTAACACAATATGATTGCAATAATATATAAATGTTATGATAGCATACGTCTTGATTTGGCGATAGCATGTTTGCCGGATACATCCCATACTATTTTCTTGTTTCATTGGCACAAACGATATGTTTGTCAGTAACGAGACCTAAGGTAAAAGAGCGAATTGGGACAGCGTTTGGGCTAACAGCCTTTCTTATGGGGAATGCGTGTAAAGCCGATCTGCTAATTTCGGACAAAAACCCTAATTCATTGGACATTTCTACTAATTCTGGACAGTCTTATTTTTAAAAACTAATTTATTCATTCGATTCAGTTTTTAATTCTGAATCGAATAGCTTAAGACACCGAAGGGGGGTGCAATAGAAAAATATTGCGAAATTTATGTTTCAACAACCAAAACAATGAGCTGTCAAAACGAGACTTCATTTTCAGGCCTGGTAACTTGCAATTGAAATTCACCCCAAAAACATAAAATATGGATTTTTAAAATTGTATTAAACACTTCGCTCTTTAAGTAGCCAATAGGTTATAGGTTCCACGGTAAAAACGAAAAAATAAATGTGATTCAAATTTTCGAGAAAAAAGCATAAGCACTTCCCGTAAACACGCCGTAATGTCCGAAATTTTAAACCGAAAAAAATTGTTTTTAACTTGCCCTATCCTACCAAATATCGCCGTAAGAATGTTCGTCGACTGTTTCGTAACAATGCGTTAAAATTTGTTACTAACGTAGACATATACTATTCATTTAATTGCTGACTGATTTTAGTCTATTTTCCCATAAGTTCCCATGACGCTAAATCTGGACAGCAGACTATATTGATTTGTATAAGTTGTATACCAAAAGTTACAAAACGTTCATAGCACAGTCATAAGGCTTTGGCGTGCAAGTTTGAAAGTCGGTGGTTCAACCCTACATAGTGACTGATTGTATTTCTTTGCTTATATATTTCAGCTCACTTTTTTTAACCATACGAAATTTTTTTTTTCAAGAGAGATTGTTAATTCATTTTAATCATCCAAAGCTAACATTTTTCCAATTATTATTACTTCCCTGGGTTCGCCTAAATTCCGGTTATAAATCAGAAACTTCATCACCTTAGCCAGCTTACAATATTCATCTAACCTGTGATGGCAATTTTCATATTTTTTACATAAGCTCCCATGGCACTAATTTGGGACATCAGACAATAAACTAAATAACGTTGGTAGGTTGTGTTTCTATTATCAATCAACAGTGGCATAGTCGTACGGTGTTGGAACACCAACTCGAAGGTTGGTGGTTCAATACCAGTTGGGGCTCTTGTGCAAATGTTTTTTTATTACTTGTAATTTTTAATCTTATTTTGTGAGATTTTATACAATCGCCAAAGACACTTTAAACAAACGCAATATCAACAAATCTTGGTATTAATAGATTCGTTTAAATGTTCTCCACAGGGCTGTTAAATATTTTATGAAAATCATATGACAATATTCATCTAACCAATGATTTAAATTCTTATATTTTTTACATAAGCCCCCGTGACGCTAATTTGGGACAGTAGACTACATACAAGTAGACATGTTATGCTTTTCAATAGTTTTATACTAACCATGGCATAATCGTAAGATGTTGAATTGCCAACCAAAAGGCTAATGGTTCTATACCGTATGGAAACTATACAACAACTTGTATTTTCTTATTTTTGAATTTTTTCGTATTTGATGAGATATTTTAAAATCAATAAGAACATCTTAAACTAAAGCAATATCTGTTCCGGCGAAGAACTAAACCTTGTTATTATTTCCTTATTGAGCGCTAGGTGATTAGTACGCGTTCACTACCTTCTTTTGTTTCATTCTTGACTGCCACCTTTACCCTACCTATGCCTTTGTTCTTTTTCTATATAAACCGCGTGAAGCGCATCGCTTCGCTCTCACTGTCACAGCGTCTTTATCGACGATCACACGAATTTGTCAGAAGTAATAAACATTCTCTTGCAGTCAATCTTTGACTCTTCAAATCCATTCTTAAACTGAGAAGAGCTCCCGAACATTGGTCCTTCGAACCGGAGCTACACAGTAAGGAATAGAACGTCCGGCCTACCGAAACTCTATTCGTGGCAAGAAGAGTCAATAGTTCTCGACTACAACACGTCCAAGCAGCATGGACGACCCAGCCTTTTTGACCGCCAACAACGCAGCAGCTAGAATAGCCGTGACGGCAAGATCGCACCCAACAAGCCCCTCTGTTAACTTAGCCCACTCAATACCAGCAGCGGAAGCCGCAGCGATCAATCCCGTAACGACTGAAACGACACAATGGACACGGCTGAGAACTACTACTAGAAGGCAGATCACGAACACGTGCACGCAATTCACAGCCGCCATTAAAAGAGGTGATTCAAGAGGCAGTGTAAGAGCTCTGGTGGAGTACGCACAGGAATTGTTGCATGAAGCCCGTGACGTGAACAATCGCCTATTGGAAGGAGCTGAGCCAGAAGAATTTGACCGGCAACATGAGGCACACACTAAGTACGTCCAGCAAGTTAAAGTAGTAGAGGCAGAACTTCAGCGTTACCTCGCCACACGTGCACACCTACCACCATCTGTCAAAGGCCTTCCCACTCTGGAACTCAGAAACTATCCCTCGCGTGAATGTAATCAGTCACGTTATCAACTATCTGTACACAGTAGCCAACACTCATTGTCAGACCCACAAGAAGCCGACAGATCGCAACGGCAAATAGAGGCCCAGCAGAGATCCACCGAAGCGCAGCTGGACCTACAAGAAGCAGAACGAGCTCTACAATTGCTCCAAGTAGAAGAAAATGAAGATCGCCGATCACTTCCTGAATTCTACAATCACGATGGAGTCAACCGCTGGTGCCAAAATCACAGCCCGTGGGGAATAGAGGGAGAAGCTCAACTACAGGACGAAGCCCCAGACGATTGGATCGACATGTATAGCGTTGGCCGCTTACGACCAGCTACACGAACGGAAGCAGGATCGCATTCATCAGTTCGAGCAGAGTTACCGGATTTTAGCGGAAGATCTTTGGAATGGTTTGCGTGGGTAGACCTGTTCCGCGCGTTGGTACACGACACATCAAAGGCAGCCGGAGAGAAATTCGCCATCCTGAAGAGACATCTACGCGGTGATTGTTTAGATGTCGTTTATGGCCTAGGGGAGGAGAAGCCGCCTACATACAGGCATTAGTCAGACTGAAGGCAAATTTCGGTCGGCGTGATGTCATGAGAGCGGCCCACCTTCAAGCGCTGGACAAACTAGAGATCCAGAAGAATGATCCCGCTTCTTTCAAGAGGTACGCAGAGAAAGTGCGTACACACCTTTTCGACCTCACTAGGATAGGGAGGCAGGCACATCCGATATTATTGAGAAGATTTGCCTCAAACTCCAGTTGTCCGACCGCCTGGCTTGGAACTCTGATAGAGGCAACGGACTCGAAAGACGAAACCTTAACCAGTTCGGGACTTGGATCTGCGCCCGTGCTGCTGCCTATCAGAATGCATATAGCATAGCGGCAGATCAGCTGAATGGAGGTACGAGTAAATCAAAGGACAGACAGTACACCCGCAACAACCAGACCAGCGCTGAAGCAAGAGACAGAGAGCCGCGCATACCCAGCAGCGCCTACTGCTTCAAATGCGAAGGATCACACAAGTTAGACGACTGTCATTCTTTCAAGGATCTTACGATAAAGGATAAATTATCGTTCTGTATCCGACATCGTTTATGCTTCAATTGCCTTAGATCTCGACATTCGGCCAGAGAGTGCAGGTCAAAGAAAGGTTGTTCAATCCCTAATTGCAAACGCACACACCATATTCTACTTCACGACCAGTCGCAAGACGAATCGGTTCGTCCTGTCACCGCCCGTGCCAGCTTATCAAAGGGGAAGAAAACTGCCGTTGGAATGATTCGACTGGATGTCTTGGATGCAGCGAGGAACATCGTGAAAGCCAACGCGTTTCTCGACGAAGGTAGCGACAGCACCCTTTTCCGAGACGGATTCATTTCTAGACTACGAATAAACGGTACTCCGCAAGCACTCACCGTAGAAGGCGCCGGTGGAGTTTTGAGAAAATACACGTCACGTCGCATTCAACTCGAGGCAAGATTACCCGCTGGCGATGTCGTCCTGCTCCAAGGATCAACAATGCCAATTGTTGCAACTCCGGTACCACTCGTCGATTGGAACACCTTGAAGAAGCGGTGGAGCTACCTGACAGATCTGCCATTAGAGAGCAATGGTGGGTGCGTTGACATCCTCCTTGGTATAGATCAAGCGCATTTGATGACGGCTATTGAATCCCGAATCGGACAGGCGGATGAACCAACAGCCATCCGGACCCGCCTGGGATGGATCGTCAGAGGAGTAATCAAGAATACCTACAAAAGCCTGATGGCGAGGACGTACGCAGTTTTTGCCGACATAGAAGGCAGTGACGCGCTAGCGCAGCAGATGCGGCGCTTTTGCGATACCGAAGATTTTGGGACCGAACACAAAATTGACTGTGTTTCCGAAATCGATAAACAAGCTATCGATGTTCTAGAAAGTGGAACGCGCAGATTGACCATTGGCTATGAAGTTCCGATCACTTGGAAGGTCGGGGAACCAGATTTACCGAATAACAGACCTTTAGCTGAGCGGAGATTGACTACGTTGCTGAACAGATTTAAGGAAGATCCGGCATTTGAGCAAGACTACCGAAGAGCCATGGAAAGGAACTTTGAGAAGGGCTACGCAGTGATGCTGGAGACCACCGATTACGGCCCACCGGAATACTATCTTGCTCATCACGGTGTGAGAAAGGGCCCCAAGTTACGCGTCGTATTTGATGCTGCCGCTCCATTCAAGGGGAAATGCTTGAACGACAGTATCCTCAGCGGTCCAGCTCTTCAAACCCCGCTAGTATCTGTCATCCTTAAATTCCGTGAAGGTGGTATCGCATGGGCAGCCGACATAGAAGCCATGTTCAGCAGAATACGACTGAGAAAAGAAGACGCGCGCTACTTTCGGTTCCTATGGAAAAAGGGACGGGGAGGAACAAGTCCGTGTTTGTGAAATGAAGCGACTTCCATTTGGTGCTACTTGCTCGCCGTTCATTGCGATTAGTACCATTCGCAGAATAGCTACTGACATTAGCAGTGATCCAAGAGTCATTGACGCAATCAACACGAAGATGTATGTAGATGACTACCTCAGCTCCGCCACATCACTAGAGGAAGCCATTAAAGAAGCTGTAGGCGTTAAAGAAACACTGGCAAAGGGAGATATGCACCTCCAACGTTGGATTTCTAATTCTGCAAGTTTCCTGAAAATATTAGCATCTACAAGCGTAGGCTCTAGTGGTGACCTGACCGAGCTCCCACTCAGCAGAGACGACTCCGAAAAGGTCCTCGGCGTTTACTGGAATCCTAAGATGGATACGCTAAAATTCAGAGTGAACGCAACAGACGACATCGACTTCACCCCCGTCGGAATCGCAAGTAAGGTGGCAAGTCTGTTTGATCCACAAGGAATGGCGGCTCCCGTTATCGTAAAGGCCAAGATCAAGTTAAGGGAACTTGGAACCAAAGGACTTCAGTGGAACGATCCCGTAAGCAGCGAGGACCGCGATTGGTGGGAGGCATGGTTTGACGCTTTAAGACAGCTGAATGATCTCAACATCCCACGCTGTTTATTCCCAGAGGAAGAGAACATTATACGTACGGAGCTACACGCCTTTGGTGATGCTTCGGAAGAAGCCTACGCCGCCGTGATCTACATTCGGAACGTTTACTCCGATGGACGAACAATCGTGCGACAAGTTCGAGCAGTGACCAAATTGGCCCCAAAGAGGACTATCTCTGTGCCGAAGTTAGAACTGAACGCTGCTCTGCAAGCAGCTCGTCTAGCACGTTCAGTAGAAGGAGCAGTCACCCGAATCATACACCGTCGGTACTTTTGGACCGACAGCAGTACTGTAAGAAATTGGATTCGGGCAACCGCGTCAAAATATCAAATGTTTGTCAGTCACCGAGTTGGAGAAATCCAAACATTGACTCAACCAGAAGAATGGCGTTTCGTGCCGGGCAAAACAAACCCATCCGACATTGCTACACGCTCGGCCATTGGAGAGGAAGGTCTCCCTCCACGTTGGTGGAACGGGCCGAACTTCCTCCATGAAACCGAAGAAAACTGGCCCGCCGATCTCCCATGGATGGCCGTAGTTGAGGAGATACGACCCGTACGATCACACCAGGTTGCTGCCACCACATCCACATTTGATTGGGAAAACGTCAAGGTCAGCGTGGAAGACATCCCAGCCTTGGTCAGGCTTGAGGGAGTATTTTACGAGCTCGTAAAAAGGTGCCAATCTGAAGCATTTAGTGAAGAAACATCGCCTGAAGAAAGGAAAATGGCTTCAACCCACATCTAGCTTACTCTCCCTAGCACCAGTGATCGGGATAGATGGACTCTCTAAGACTTGGTGGCCGAGCCGGGCGAGCTAAATTGCCTTATGAAGAACTGCACCCGCCACTGCTGCCCGTTCACCATATTTTCACCAAAACCATTGTACGAGCATTTCACATCCACCTCAAGCACGTCGGAACGGACTACCAGATCAGCTATATTAGACAACACTTCTGGATACCTGGAGGCCGGGAACTGGTGAAGAGGATTCGACGCGAGTGCGAACGGTATCAACGAGAACGAGCTAAACCAGGCGAGCAACTCATGGCCGAACTTCCAGATTCGCGACTAGAAGCTGGCTCAGCCCCATTCACTCGCACCGCATGTGATCTGTTTGGGCCATTAGAAGTAGGCCTCTCACGAAATCGCACAGCAAAACGATGGGCTGTCCTATTTACCTGTCTCGTTACCAGAGCTGTCTACCTAGATCTCGTGAATTCGCTATCTACGGACGACTTTCTTCTCAGCCTCCGACGATTCATTGGGCTATACGGCAAACCTCGTGTAATCCACTCCGACAACGGAACCAATTTCGTCGGTGCTGAACACGAACTGCGAAAAGAAACTCAAAGATTGTACACCGACGAGCACATCAGCGACTTCATGAACTCTAAGAAAATTGACTGGCGATTCCAGCCACCTAAGACACCCCACTTTGGAGGAGCACACGAGTCTCTTGTGCGATCCGCGAAAAGGGCGCTATATGCCGCTCTCGACTTGGAAGGTCAGAAGCTGCGATATCCAGCGGAAGAAACACTTCGTACCCTCCTTTACGAGGTGGCCGGTCTGTTAAACGGCCGCCCTCTCACAGCAGCTAGTGCCGACCCGAACGATTTTCGTCTCTTAACGCCCAACGATTTTATGAATCGCCCGAGTTGTGCCGACCCGCCGGTCGGAACCTTCGACGATGCGCTACCTAGAGAACATTATAGATATGTTCAAAGAATGGCCAATTTATTTTGGGACCTTTGGAAGAAGGTCTATCTCCAATCCCAGGCCGGAAGAAAAAAATGGAGAAACCCGCAGCCCAATTTCAAAGTAGGAGACGTCGTTCTGGAAATCGACAAGAGCCTACGACGTGGACAATGGAACATCGGCCGGATCAAAAATGTATTCCCGGGATCGGACGGCCTAGTTCGAGTCGTTGATGTGCAGCTCGAAAGAGGTCTGTTCCGTCGTGGAATCGATACTCTTGCACTGTTGGAATCCAGCTCAGCCGGCGATACCGTTCCGGAACCACCAGCCTCGGGGAGGATGTTCCGGCGAAGAACTAAACCTTGTTATTATTTCCCTTATTGAGCGCTAGGTGATTAGTACGCGTTCACTACCTTCTTTTGTTTCATTCTTGACTGCCACCTTTACCCTACCTATGCCTTTGTTCTTTTTCTATATAAAACGCGTGAAGCGCATCGCTTCGCTCTCACTGTCACAGCGTCTTTATCGACGATCACACGAATTTGTCAGAAGTAATAAACATTCTCTTGCAGTCAATCTTTGACTCTTCAAATCCATTCTTAAACTGAGAAGAGCTCCCGAACAATATCATCAATACTGGTATAAATAGATTCGTTTAAGTTTCCTCTACATGGCTGTTAAATATTTTATGAAAATCATATGAAAATATTTATATAATGGGTGATTTTAATTCTTATATTTTACGTAAGCTCATGACGCTAATTTGGGACAGCAGACTACATAAAAAAAGAAATGTTAAGCATTTTTAGTTATTTTCTGTGAACCATGGCATAGTCGTAAGACGTTCGATTGCCACCGTAAAGGTTAGTGGTTCTATACTGTCAAGGCACTATTTGTAAGTTTCGTTTTCCCCATTTCCTCATTTTTCCCTTTTTTGTGAGATATTTTGAAATCACTAAAAAATACCTCACACTACTAACAATATCAATAATATTAGGATCAATAGATACGTTTAAGCTTTCTCTACATGGCTGTTAAATATTTTATGAAAATCATGTGAAAATATGCATCTAATCGGTATTTGCAATTTTTATTTTTTTCACATAAGGCCCCATGACGCTAATTTGGGACAGCAGACTACAAACAAAACGACATGTTATGCTTTTTAATTATATTTTGTTAACCGTGGCATAGTCGTAAGACGTCCGATTGCCGCTCTGAAGGATAATGGTTCTATACTGTCCACAAACTATTTTTAAGTTTCATTTTTCCTCATTTTTTCCTTTTTTGAGATATTTTAAAAGTCACTAACGATACATCGCACTACAAAAAATATCAATATTATTAAGAAATCATTAGATACGTTTAAGTTTTCTCTACATGGCTGTTTAATATTTTATGAAAATCATGTGATAATCTGCTTATAATTGGTAATTGCAATTTTTATATTTTTCCCATAAGGCCCCATGACGCTAATTTGGGACAGAAGACTACGCTACTAAATGACATGCTAAGCTTTTCTGTCAAGTTGTGTTAACCATGGCTTAGCTACGACGGTGGGTTACTGACATTAAGGTTGATGGATCTATACCGCATTGGCACCACATTTAATTTTTTTATTCTCGTTTTTGAAATTTTCCTATTTGGTGAGATATTTTTGAAATCACTAAGAACACCTTAAACTAAAGATATATCAATAATATTGGTGCCAATTGATTTGTTTTAATCACCTAGTACATCTTATACTAAAGCAATATCATCAATACTGGTATCAATACTAGATTCGTTTAAGTTTCCTTTACATGGCTGTTGAATATTTTATGAAAATCATGTGAGAATATTTATCTAATGGCTGATTGTAATTCTTATCCATTTTCCAGAAGCTCCCGTGACGCTAATTTGGGACAGCAGACTACATAAAGAAAGACATGTTGTGCTTTTCAAAAATGTTTTGTTAACCATGGCATAGTTGTAAGACGTACGATTGCAACCACGAAGAGCTCTGGTTCTATACTGTCAACACACTATTATTAAGTTTCGTTTTCCTCATTTTTCCCTTTTTGGTGAGATATTTTGAAATCAGTAAAAATGACCTTTACACTAACACAATATCAAAATATTACGCTCAATAGATTCTTTAAAGTTTTCTTTACATGGCTGTCGAATATTTTATGAAAATCATGTTATAATATTCATCTAATCGGTGATTGCAAGTCTTATGTTTTTTACATAAGCTCCCGTGACGCTAATTTGGGACAGCAGACTACATGCTAAATAAAGGGCTTTGCTTCTCTGTCAGCTTATGTTAACCATGGCATAGCTGTAGGACGTTGGGTTGCTGACATAAAGGGTGGTGGATCTATACCGCGTTGAAACCACATTTAATTTTTCTTATCCTCATTTTTGAAATTTTCCTATTTGGTGAGATATTTTTGAAATCGCTAAGAACACCTGAAACTAAAGCAATATCAACAATATTGGTACCAATTGATTTGTTTAAGTTTTTTCTACATGGCTGTTGAATATTTTGTGAAAATCATGTCACAATAGTAATGTAATCAGTGATCGCAATTCTTATGTTTTTTACATAAGCTCCCATGACACTAATTTGGGACAGCAGACTACGTAGTAATTCACATGTTATGCTTTTCAAGATCATTTTGTTCAGCATGGCATAATCGTACGATGTTGGATTGCTAACCTGAAGTCTGACGGATCTATACTCCATGGAGACTATATATAAATTTCTTTTTCCTTATTTTTGAATTTTTCGCCATTTGGTGAGATATTTTGAAATCACTAAAAACACCTTATACTAAAGCATTATCATCAATACTGGTATCAATGGATTCGTTTTAGTTTTCTTTATATTTCTGTTAAGGATTTTATGAAAATCATGCGAGAATATTTATCTAATGGCTGTTTGTAATTCTTATGTATTTTTCATAAGCTCCCGTGACGCTAATTTGGGACAGCAGACTACATACACTAATGCATGTTATGCTTTTGAGCTGATGTGTGTGATCCATTGGCATAGTCGTAAGACGTTCGATTGTCAGCCTAAAAGGTTAATGGTTCTATACTGCCAAATCCCTATTTTAAATTTTTTTAATCCCCCTTTCCTCATTTTTCTCTTTTTGGTGAGATATTTAAAAGTCACTAAAGATACCTTACACCACTTCAATATCAACAATATTAGGATCGATAGATTCGTTTAAGTTTTCTCTATATGGGTATGGAATACTAAATAAAAATCATGTGAAAATATGCATGTAATTGGTAATTGCAATTTTTATGTTTTTGACATAAGCCCCCATGACGCTAATTTGGGACAGCAGACTACATACAAAAAGACATGTTATGCTTTTCAACAGTGTTTTGTTAACCACGGCATAGTCGTAAGACGTTCGATTGCCACTCTGAAGGACTATGGTTCTATACTGTCAACTCACTATTTTTAAGTTTCGTTTTCCCCATTTCCTTTTTTTTCCTTTTTTGTGAGATATTTCCAAATCACTAAAGATATCTCACACTACTACAATATCAATAATATTAGGATCAATAGGTTCGTTTAAGTTTTCTCTACATGTGCTGTTGAATATCTTGTGAAAATCATGTGAAAATATGCGGCTAATCGGTGATTGGATTTTCATGTTTTTTTTACATAAGCTCCCGTGACGCTAGTTTGGGACAGCAGACTATATCGTAAACGACATGCTAGGCTTTTCTGTTAGATTATGTTAACCATGGCATAGCTATAAGACGGTGGGTTGCTGACACAAAGGTGGATGGATCTATACCATATTGGCACCACGTTTAATTTTTGTTATCTTCATTTTTGAAATTTTTCTATTTTGTGAGATATTTTTGAAATTACTAAGAACACCTTAAACTAAAGATATATCAACAATATTGGTGCCAATAGATTTGTTTAAGTTTTCTCTACATGGCTGTTGAATATTTTGTGAAAATCATGTTATAATGTATGGATGTAGGTTGCGACCGCATTCTCTAGATCCTCTGTAGTGTAAGCCATCTTTGAAACAGAAAAATGAAAAACTCATTATAATTTATTTTTGTTAGTCAGCATATGTTTACTGGTAATGCAGCTTCCTATCCTTTTATCAAACAAGTATTAACATTTAACCACTACCTGGGATTGAACTTCAGTCCTTACGATCGTAATGCTAGTGCTTTACCACTGAGCCATCTAACTGTTGTTGGTAAGTTTGTATTTATAAACAATATTTGAAACAAAACCCAAAATGTAAGCGGAAATGTTACTTTTTTTAGAGTTTATTTGACGTGGTAGATTCACATCTTTCACGCTACATAAATTCATTGGACGAATTAATAAACAAGCAATTTATCATCGATGGTGAGGATTGAACCTCAGACCTTCGTCTCCCTAGCCAAGCATTCATCCGCTGGGCTACCTCGGGAGTTTTCGGGAAAAAAATCCCGCCATCCCATTTTCTTCGCAAACAATGTCCCAAATTAGTGCTTTTACGTAAAGCATAAACAAATGGGACTATGACCGGAAGGGGAAAACAGTTTTAAAAAATATTTTTACTTAAACATAATAACCTATTTGTAAATTTCTATTAGGAAAAGTAAAAAGACCATGAAAAGCGTGAAAAACTACTGGAATTCCAGAAACATTTGGAAAAAAGCTAGTGTCCCAATAAGGGACAACAGTTTCCTAAGAAATTCTTGTTTACTATCTCATAAGATGAGACAAAAAATACCAAATTACCTTTAAATTACAAAGAGTATGTTAGCTCTGAAGTTACGAAAAAAATGTGAAGGGATGTAAGTTAATAAAAAAAAAAAGCTGCGTGGATGAAGCCAGACTAGAATCTAAGTCCTCAAAGTATTTTTTTGCAATTTCTACCAAAAGGATACAAAAAAACGTAAAGATATCCCACATCAATCGATTTCTTTTTGAATTCTGCATCGATTGATGTAAAACTCTTGAAAAAAAATGTGTTTTGTTTTTTTCGAAAATATCTGTGTCCCAAATTAGCGTCGGCTGTCCCAAATTAGCAAGAATGGTTTTTTTTTCTTATTGTTGACATTGGCATAAAATTAGTATTTAATGGGACAGACTTGTACTTAATTTGTAGTCCTTAACTTTCTCTACGGTTTGATATAATTAGTTAATGGGTTTCTTCAATTTTACCTTATATATTTCCTGTGTCGTCTAGGTGTCAACTTATAAGTAGTGCACTGTATACGTTATTCGCCCGCAAGCAATACGCACAGATTTCAATTATCGTTTTCTCGGGTATTGTTACGTTTTATAATTTGCCCTTTGGACAAATTGTATAACCCCGCTTTTAGTTTATAATTCCCCTATAAGATGTCCCAATAGAACCATTATTGGTATGCGATTCGTGAAGCGAAGATATGTGCATATGTTGTCCCAAATTAGCAGGAGCCGGGCCTGTGTCCCAATTCGCTCTTTTACCTTACTTGAAAAGAAGCTTTGGCAACTTCATGGGGGTGCAAAAGTGCTCTATATGTGGAGGAAGTGTTGGCTATACATATTTCGCAAGCTTGGCAATATTCTTTAATCTCGCTCCTCATGTTAGGCCAATAATAATTATTTTTCACTTTTAAATAAGTTTTATAAAATGCTAAATGTCCTCCCATCGGTGCATCATGTAATTCCTTGAGCACTAGATGGCGGAGCGATACAGGTAACACCAATTGATAATTTACTTCGCTGCGCTTGCTATTTGAAAAAGGCAACTCATGCCGATAAAGAGTCCCTTCAATAATTTCAAAATATTCAATTTCTTTTACCCAATCTGGCCTAGATTGTTGAAAAACTTCATTTAGCTCTCCTTTCTCTAAATAATTCTTAATAGCTATACAAAGTTCATCTTCTAACTGCTTTTCACGGTAGCCGGTGAAATAGGACTGAAACGAAATAGGACTGGAGAAATAGGACTGAAAATTTCCAGTCCTATTTCTACCGGAGAAATAGGACTGCGAGAAATAGGACTGACTTTTAAAACTGTTAGGACAGTCCTATTTCTCCATGCCAGCAGTCCTATTTCTCCTCGGCATCAGTCCTATTTCTCCTTAGAAATACTCCTATTTATTCTATTTTGTTCCCATTGGAACGATATGCCTCCAATCCGGTAGGCAACATATTGCGTAAGAGCGTCGGCTTATATCCATTTCCCTTTGTAAAAAGTCGATGGTGTTAATTCATAACTTAAATGGTTCACCAAACATTTATCTTTTATCCTATTTTAATTTAAATTGCAGGGGACCATTAAATATGTTGTATCTAATATAGTTCATTTAATAAAATACTACAACGACCACACCAGAAACATTTATTAAATTTTTCTTACTTTTTAGTGCATAAATAACTTTTCCAGTTGCACTCATGTTGTACTTGCTCATACAACTATCAGCAACGAATAACAAGCAAGTCTTACCATATCGGTAGCGCTCTAACCTGTGACACGGATAGTCCTATGTTCGATTCTCCGTGGTTACATTTCTTCTGAGGTTTTTAATAACATTTGCGGTTAAGTTTACTATGAATAGTAGAAGAATGTTAATGAATCTTCGCCTGTATGAAAGCTAGTTCCTCACCAGGAGCAAGAAGAACTGTTGAGATACAAGAGAATGGATGAGAGAGGAGATGGTAGATAACGGTAGATGGGCGAAAAATAAATTATTTGTAATTTAACATTTTAACAATTCCTCAACTTCTTTACCAAGAAGAGGATTCTACCACCGAATTGGATGGCCGAGCATGACATAGCATTACTCATCAAGTGACGTATGCCAAAGGATTAAGTTAATATTTATATTGACTTTGAAATAAAATTGATGAAGAAGATTTATGGGTGCTAAAGCCGAGGAAGTTGAAGATAGTTGCCGGCGGCGAATAGAAAGAAGAGATTTGCATGACCAGGAGAAGAGCAGCCGACTATAGCGCTGTCTTCGAGAAGATAAAGGTATAGATACTATCTCATTTACAAATAGTTTGTTATGTAAAAATAATAAATTTTATATTGTAATAGGATATAATCCCCCTTCCTAGAGTCCAGCGGATCGTGACCGATTTCGAACGTGCTATATTTACGGCTGTCCGCAGGCACTTTGTGGATTGCCAGCACTTTTGCTGCAATTTTCACTGGTGCCAAGCCGTTCTGAAAAAGGTCCGCGATCTTCACCTTGCCACCCTCTACAACAACAAGGGACCGAATCCAGTGCGAGACTTTGTGTTTCGCCTGCTATGCCTTGCATATCTTCCAGGTAAATAGCACACAAATGTTATATTTAATTGTCATAAATAACATTTGTGAACTTTAATTTTTTGTAGCTGGTAAAATTCCTGGTGTGTTTGACGCGTTGAAGAGCTCAGCACCTAGCGAACTTTCAGCACTCATGGATTATATGGAGCGGAATTGGATTCGGGGCAAGTTCTGGACTCCTGAGAACTGGTCATGCTTCAACATCTTAACGCGTACCAATAACGACTGCGAAGGAATGCACCACCAATGGAACAAGGTAATTTAAATTTGAACAATAATATGTAATGAATAATTAATAACAAAAATGTTTGTAGTGGGCAGGCGGATCTAATTTAAAATTCTACAAGATGACAATGGTATTGCGGAAACTGGCTGAAGAAGTTTCCCTTACTAGCACGCTACTCTGCCATGACAAAATAAGGGCTCACCGGAAGAAAGAGACCCAACTTAAGAATTCCGTACTGTTCCAGCTTTGGGCGCGCTATCAAAATAATGAGGTATGTTTTCTAAATTTACAAGAAAAAAAAGTTTCCCTATAACTAATCATTGTTTTTGCAGCTATCTACAATGGATCTACTAGAAGAAATAGTTTTAGAGCTTAGATCACCTTTTCCCGCTATTGTTTCCTCACATGCCCTTAATGTTGCTATAAATAATATTAATGATGAACTAGATATGTCTATAATTGAATAACATTTGTTTGTTTGTAACATGTATTTTATTTGACGAATGTTTACAAATTAACATACTTTATAAATAAACTTACATAATCTCAATTGACTTTTTTATTTTAATGTAATATGTAATGTAATACATTATGCTTGAATTATTACGATAATACTTGTTGTGCAAGCGACAACTAATGTGCCGATTGATGGTTTTAGTTCGTGGCCACAATTCCCGAGAAGATGATTGTTCTAAAAAAAATAAAATTGAAATAATTATACCAATGTACTCCATATAACTATTAATGAATTTACCTTGCATGTTTAAATCCTTCCAACCATTTACCAAACGAGTGATAAGAGAAAGCAAAAGCTTTCAATTGTCCGGAAGAACGGTTTAAGAATTCGTTGATCAGAGCTCCCTATGAAAAAAGAAAAATAAAATTAATGAAAAAGGCAAAAAAAGAACTTAAGAAATAAAAAAGCGTTAAACCGGCCTGAGTAAACTGTAAAAAAATTGCCACTCAAAACCTACAAAGAAGAAAAAGAAGAAAAAAAAAATTAGTAAAACATAAGCAGTTGAAACACAATAAAAAAAGTAAAAGCATTAAGTGACGTGAAGTATAGTTAGGTAGCATACCCATAATTTGCAGATGTAATTAAATAACTATCGTAAATATTTCTAATCCTAGTCGGCCTACGTCCCGACTAAGATATCTATTTAACTGAAGGTCCACTGACCTGGGTCAGACAATTGGTTTCACGACGACACTGTGAAACCAATCCCGATACCTGTGCCCATTGAGGTGACAAGTCTCAATGCCCTTACACTTAAATTAACAATGCCAGCACTCGAACCGTTGCCTATACGTTCCGAGCCTGATACAATGTGTCCGGGTACGGCCCAGCACTAGTGAAATAGAAAATGTACTTACGGTTTGCGACTCCTTAGAAACAATCCGCAGCTGGGCAGGAACTGGGCAGGCCGCTGGACACGAACAACAGATGATTAGCACATTCACAGCACATTCACGGCACATTCGAAGCACCGTCGACAACCTACACCATGAAGATCTAAATACTGACTGGCTGAAATGCTGAAACCGCATGTGAAAATTGGGAATTCAGAACTACCATTATTTGCCATTTCAGAAGTATTACCCTAAACACCAGTAATTGTTTTCTCCCAAAAATTCTTTCATAGAATAATTATTAAAAACCTCAGAAGAAATGTAACCACGGAGAATCGAACATAGGACTATCCGTGTCACAGGTTAGAGCGCTACCGATATGGTAAGACTTGCTTGTTATTCGTTGCTGATAGTTGTATGAGCAAGTACAACATGAGTGCAACTGGAAAAGTTATTTATGCACTAAAAAGTAAGAAAAATTTAATAAATATTTCTGGTGTGGTCGTTGTAGTATTTTATTAAATGAACTATATTAGATACAACATATTTAATGGTCCCCTGCAATTTAAATTAAAATAGGATAAGAGATAAATGTTTGGTGAACCATTTAAGTTATGAATTAACACCATCGACTTTTTACAAAGGGAAATGGATATAAGCCGACGCTCTTACGCAATATGTTGCCTACCGGATTGGAGGCATATCGTTCCTATTGGAACAAAATAAAATAAATAGGACTATTTCTAAGGAGAAATAGGACTGATGCTGAGGAGAATAGGACTGCTGGCATGGAGAAATAGGACTGTCCTTAAAGTTAAAAAAAGTCAGTCCTATTTCTCCCAGTCCTATTTCTCCGGTAGAAATAGGACTGGAAGTTTTCAGTCCTATTTCTCCAGTCCTATTTCGTTTCAGTCCTATTTCACCGCCAATCTTTTTCACAAATAAATTTAATATTTTTTCCCGTTTGAATATTAGCCACTTTTAAACGTGACAAACAGTCACCATTTTGGTGAATACGACCAGGCCTATACTTTAATTCATAATTGGCCGCAGCTAATAATATAGCAAATCGTCCTAATCTCCCATTGTTATCCTTTTGATCTTTAAGCCACTGTAATCGACGATGATCACTAATAATTTCGAATGGCTTATCCAATAGATAATGTCTAAAATGTTTAATCGCATCAATCACTGCTAAAGCTTCCTTTTCTGTAGTGGCATATTTCATCTCAGCTTTCGTTAATTGTCTACTAGAATACGCTATCGGATGTTCGTGGCCATTTTGTATCTGCGAAAGTACCGCTCCTATTCCATAATCACATGCGTCTGTGAAAAGTAAAAATTTTTCATTGAAATTGGGGTAGACTAATACTGGGGGCGTAACGAGAGAAGTTCGCAATTTTTCAAAGGCATTTTGCTCCTCAGTACCCCAAACAAAAGGTTTTTTGCTAAGGTCTTTATGAGTTAATCTGGTCAATGGCTTAGAAATTGATCCAAAATTTTCAATGAATCTCCTATAATATCCGGCTAATCCCAAAAATGATCTTACTTCGTCTACAGAAGAAGGTGTTTTATAATTCGCTATCTTATCGATTTTCCCTGGATCTGGCTTAATTCCTTCAGTCGAAATGACATGGCCTAAATAATTTACCGATCGTTTAATAAACTGGTATTTTTTAAGTTTTAATTTTAAATTTGCATCCTGTAGTAGTTGAAAAATTTCCCGAATATCCCTCAAATGGTCCTCGAAATTATCCGAAAAGATTATTACATCATCCAAATAAACTAATGCCTTACTTCCCAAAACGTCTTTCAGTACATAATTCATTAGTCTTTGAAATGTGGCAGGTGCATTGCACAAGCCAAATGCCATACGCTTAAATTCGTAAAGATTATTTTCTACAACAAATGCTGTTTTTTCTATAGCTGGCTCATCTACCTGAATTTGCCAATCTCCGCATCTAAGTCGAGAGTAGTAAAAAATTTCTTCCCATACAATTTATCCAATGTTTCATCTATCCTTGGCATAGGAAACGAATCTTTCTTTGTGATACTATTTAATTTCCGATAATCGACGCAAAACCTGACTTCTCCACCTTTTTTCTCAACTAAAACCACAGGTGAAGCCCATGGCGAATGCGAGTTTTGAATTACATTCGCATCAAGCATTTCTTGTACCTTATCCTCCAATAATTTTCTTTGATTATTTGTAACTCTATATGGGCGTTGTCGAATAGGGCCTCGTCCCTGTTTATCAATTGTATGTTTTATAAGATCTGCGTTGCCTAATTCTGAATCTTTTACAGCGAACAAGTCGTGAAAGTCATTTAATAATTTAGCGAGCTGTGTTTGAAATTCGGGGTCGACCTCCGGAATTACAATAGGCTCTTTTACTACGTTAGGCCTGTCCTCAACTTGATTTAAAGAAATTTTTCCGATCGCTCGAGTAGTAACTTCGATGCCACTTAACTTCGTATCCCTAGGAATTTTGACTTGATTTAACGAATGATTTTCAACTAGAATATTATATTTTCCATCTCTCGATACTTTTCCTACGAACTCCTCAATAAAAACGCCGGCCGGCAAATCTTCTGCTGGGGTAAATATAAAAGCTGTATTCGGCGGAACAAACGGAAATAACCCTTTCATTTGTGCGGCAATTACTAGCGACGTCTGACGAGATAACGTCGTCTTTTTGACCGAAGTAACTGCCATGTCCGGAATGCTAGAAATAGCTGATCCCTGCTTATCTCTTGCTAAATAAATGCTCTTGGCTTCTCCATCAAGCCGAAATCCGTGTTTCTGGATTGCGTCCCATCCAAGTATACAGTCCACAGAAACACCATTTGTAACAATAAACTCTTGTTCCAAAACTGACTCTCCGTATCGCACGGGTAAAGTAACGCTCCCCAGCGTGTGTAATTTTTTCTCCCCTACATCGTATAAATCAAAATCAAGTTGACTGCAGATCACTTGACCTCTTTGGGGTAATTTCTTAAATAATCTCTCATGAATAATACTCTTAGACGCTGCTGTATCGAATAATGCTTGAAATGGGATCTGATGAATTTTCAATGGAATTCTCGGTGTCGATTCATTCGTTATGGTTGTTAATTTTGCGACTTGTCGGGATTTAAACGGAGGCTCCCTATCAACTGACCCGAAGTTACAGTTGATACCTATTGGTTTCCCTGATTCGGAGGCGGACCTGGAATGTTAGGCCTACTCTGGTTTTTTGCCTTTGGACAGTTCTTTGATTTATGGCCAATTTCCCGACATGAATAGCATATTGGTGACTGAGCTTGTTCCAAACTTTGCCGTTGATATTTGTAACAATTTGTCTGAGAATGACCCTTATATCCACAAAAATTGCAAATCAGCTGTGGCTGTGTAGGCTTATGGTTGGAATCACCAGCTGGTTTTGAAAAAGGGGTTTTATGAGCTGTAGGCCTATCCGGGAATTTATTGAAAGGTTGTGCGCCATTGTTATTGTTATTCTGCTGCGGAGGTCTCCAATTCCTATCCTGGTTACTGTTACTAGTTTGGAACGAAACTTGCTTCTTATAGGGTGCACTTGATACGTTTTTATCAAATTGCAATTGCCTTACCGCTTGCGTTAGCTCAAGAAGTGCGCTCTTAATTTCCTCCTTTTCAGTTTTTGGGTCATCGACTTGTTTGCTTCCCTGTCTGATATTTGCTACGGCATTTTTGACGAATTCTTTTTGCTCCAATACTATTTCCTTTAGTTCTTTTAATTCTGCGTCTTTGGTGTCAGGAGGCTCAGTCACTGCCCTAATAAAATCATGTTTTTCCCTATCCGTTTCCATGGCTTCCAGTCGCAATGCATACATTCGAATTGCCGAAATAAGATCATTAAAATTCTTAAATTATTTATATTTAACTTGCGATTGTAATTTGGAACCTTCCCCTCTATAAATTTTTGCATAAGAATTATAGCAAAAGATGCTTCTGAATAGCCTACAGGATATGCGCGTTTGAAAATTTCCTGCAAACGATGAGCATATTCTATAATCTTTTCCCCTGGCTTACGCTTAGCTTTATTAAACTTCTTTTGATAAAAATCAGCATTTTCGTCACCATGAAAATGATCAAGAAGAGATTCTTTAATTAAAGCATAGTTGTGAGGATGACCCTTCAAAGTTGCCTGAATAATCGAGAAAGCTTTATCAGCCAATTTTGCCCTTAACATCTGAATAATTTTCCCCTCAGACCAACCTGATCCTTCTACTATACTTTCAAAAGATTCTAACCAGGAGTCAAAACGCACCAGGGGATTTCCAGAAAAAGAAGGAAGTAGCTGTAAACGGGAAAAAGTGTGTTGATTATTTTGGAAATCGTTCAAATCATCGACCGTGGCCGCTCTTGATGGAGAACAAGATTCCGCCATGTTTGGATCAAATCTTAAAAAATTCAACGTTCTTCCCTGTGATTCTGAGGGTGTTCTGAAATGTCGTTCGTAATTGCCTTAAATTCCCCTGCGTTGTATTCGATTGGCTGGGTGGGCGGGCTCGAGGACAGGGTAGAGGGTACGTAGGACAGTGTAGGGTTTGTGACTGATTGAAATGATAGTTTCTTCTGCGCGACCGTTTCCTCTTTGGAATGCTTCCCGACAGCGGCGATGTTTGTTGGATTGGCGTGCTTTGTTGCTGCGTTGGTATCGTTTGTATGAACGTCAGCAATTGTCTCAATTTTTTTTCCGTTTGCGTGATTATTGGCTTGATGTCGCTCGCCTGCTGTGCGAAGAACGGGTTGTTGGCTTCCGGAAAATTGTTCAGTTTGTCCAAAAGGAATACGATTTCCGGCTGTAGTACCTCCAAATTGTTGATGAGTTGTAGTTTCTTTAGGTATGCCGCTAGGTTGGCTACTTCCTTCAGGAACGTTCGTTGGGACGCCAGCAAGATCTCTTCCAGATGAAGGGATGTGTCGCTCACTTTGGTGATGATTTCCACGTATCTCCCGTCCTCGTCTCTGTCGGTGATGTCCCGTCTTGGAACGAAGCCGAATAGTTCTCGCTTTGTTGTTGGTGTGACCACTTGAAGGTCTATTATGTTGTAAATTTGTCCGTCTAGGCAAGTCAGAACCTGTCTCGCGTGTCGTGTGAAAATTTCCTTGAGCTCCGTCACAATTTCCTCCGTCTGCTTCTTCGTCTTCTTCGTGATCGGTACACTGGCTTTCACCTCCAGAATGGATGTCACATACTTCAGAAGTGTCTTCGGTTGTTTCCAATCCGTCAGTGTTAATTTTTCGTGACTGATTATAATTCATTGCTTATGCATTTCGGCTCACATTTTTAACCATACGAATTTCTTTTTTTTATTCAAGAGAGGTTGTTAATTAATTTTAATCGTCCAAAGCTAAAGTTTTTCCAATTACTATTAGATCCCTGGGTTCGCCTAAATTACGGTTATAAATCAGAAACTTCGTCACCTTATCCAGCTTTCAATATTCATCTAACCTGTGATGGCAATTTTCATATTTTATACATAAGCTCCCATGGCACTAATTTGGGACATCAGACTTTTAACGATAAACTAAATAACGTAGGTAGGTTGTGTTTCCATTATCAATCAACAGTGGCATAGTCGTAAGGTGTCAGAGTACCAACTCAAAGGTTGGTGGTTTAATACCAATTAGGGCTCATGTGCAAATATTTATTTATTATTTGTAATTTTTTATCTTATTTTGTGAGATTTTATACAATCGCCGAAGACACTTTAAACAAACGCAATATCAACAAATCTTCGTATTAATAGATTCATTTAAATGTTCTCCACAGGGCTGTTAAATATTTTATGAAAATCATATGGCAATATTCATCTAACCAATGATTTAAATTCTCATGTTTTTAACATAAGCCCCCGTGACGCTAATTTGGGACAGCAGACTACATACAAGAAGACATGTTATGCTTTTCAATAATTTTACACTCACCATGGCATAATCGTAAGATGTTGAATAGCCAACCAAAAGTCTAATGGTTCTATACCGTATGGATACTAAATACTTGTAAATCCTTATTTTTGAATTTTTTCGTATTTGATGAAATATTTTAAAATCACTCAGAACTTAAACTAAAGCAATATCATCAATACTGGTATAAATAGATTCGTTTAAGTTTTCTCTACATGACTGTTAAATATTTTAGGAAAATCATATGAAAATATTTATCTAATGGGTGATCGTCATTCTTATATTTTTTACATAAGCTCCCGTGACGCTAATTTGGGACAGCAGACTACATAAAAAAAAGACATGTTATGCTTTTTAATAATTTTCTGTGAACCATGGCATAGTCGTAAGACGTTCTAAGTCGATTGCCATTCTAAAGGTTAGTGTTTCTATACTGTCAAGGCACTAAAGGCGTTAAGTTTCGTTTTCCTCATTTTCTTATTTTTCCCTTTCTTATGAGATATTTTAAAAATTACTAAAGATATTTCACACTACTACAATATCAATAATATTAGGATCAATAGATACGTTAAATTTTTCTCTTCAGGGCTGTTGAATATTTTATGAAAATCATGTGAAAATATGCATCTAATCGGTAATTGCAATTTTTATGTGTTTCACATAAGCCCCCATGACGCTAATTTGGGTTGCTGACACAAGGGTTATGGATCTATACCGCATTGACACAACATTCAATTTTACTTATCCTAATTTTTGAAACTTTCCTATTTGGTGAGATATTTTTGAAATCACTAAGAACACCTTAAATTAAAGCAATATCAACAATATTGGTAACAATAGATTTGTTTAAGTTTTCTCTATATGGCTGATGAATATTTTGTGAAAATCATATCACAATATTTATCTAATCAGTGATCGCAATTCTTATGTTTTTTCCATAAGCTACCATGACACTAATTTGGGACAGCAGACTACGTACTAAGACACATGTTATACTTTTCAACATCTTTTTATTCAGCATGGCATAATCGTACGATGTTGGATTGCCAACTTAAAGGCTGATGGATGTATACTCTACGGAAACTACATAAAAATTTCATCTTTCCTTATTTTTGAATTTTTCGCCATTTGGTCAGATATTTTGAAATCACTAAGAGCACCTAAAGCACTAACCACTAAAGCAATATCATCAATATTGGTATCAATAGATTCGTTTAAGTTTCCTTTAGATTGCTGTTAAATATTTTATGAAAATCATGTGAGAATATTTATCTAATGGCTGATTGTAATTCTTATGTATTTTCCATAAGTTCCCGTGACGCTAATTTGGGACAGCAGACTACCTACAGAAAGACATGTTATGCTTTTGAACTTCTTTGTATGAACCATGGCATAGTCGTAAGACGTTCGATTGCCAAACCAAAAGGTTAATGGTTCAATACTGCCAAGTCACTATTTTTTATTTTTTGGATCCTCCTATCCTCGTTTTCCCCCTTTTTGTGAGATATTTTAAAATCACTTAAGATACTTTACACCACTACAATATCAACAATATTGGGATCGATAGATTCGTTTAAGTTTCCTCTACATGGCTATTGAATGTTATATGAAAATCATGTGAAAATATGCATCTAATCGATGATTGCAATTCTTATGTGTTTTACATAAGCTCCCGTGACGCTAATTTGGGACAGCAGACTACATACTAGATGACATATTGTGCTTTTGAATAATTTTTTGTTCAAGATGGCATAGTCGTAAGATGTTGGATTGCCAACGTACAGGACGGTGGTTCTATACTGTCCAGGCACTATAATTTCATTTTTCAAATTTTTGAATTTCCCCTTTTTTTGTGAGATATTTTTAAATCACTCAAGATACCTTAAACTAACCCAATATAAAAAATATTAGGATCAATGGATTCGTCGAAGTTTTCTCTACATGGTTGTCGAATATTTTGTGAAAATCATGTTATAATATTCATCTAATCGGTGATTGCAAGTCTTGAATTTTTTGCATAAGCTCCCATGACGCTAATTTGGGACAGCACACTACATACTGAATGACCTATTATAGTTTTCTGCTGCAATATGTCAAGGGTGGGATAGTCGTAAGACGTTGGATTCCCAACCTGAAAAATCATGGTTCAACTCTAGTTGTAGAAAATATTTTTTGTCAAAAGTTTTCACTTTTTATCACATTTTGTGAGATTCTTTTAAATCTTTAATGGCGCTTGAGCTAACGCAGTATCAACAAATACTGGTATCAATAGAATCGATAAACTTTCCTCTACATGGTTGTTGAATTTGTCATGAAAATCTTGTGATAATATTGTAATGCGCGCTTGGACGCAAGCTCACAATACGCCGGGGATCTTTTTCTTTCTTTGTAACGGGATTGAAGCGTGTTTTAGGCCACCGGATAGAATCAATGGTTATTCTTCGGTCTGAAATTAATTTAATACAGATCCGAAGTCTAACACGTCAGGCCACCGGGCTCTACACTATCGAAAACAAAAGAATCACTACACACTAACACTCAAACTCACAAAAAAACCAACACTTACCAAACAAGCACAAATTGTCACTCCACGAAAAAACTAAAACTAAAATCGATTCCTACTCTCGCTGTATCTCTCTAACTTCTCTCTCTAAAACCAACACCGCCCGCACAAACACCGACCATCACCAAAACAGCGTTGCACCGACTGACCAACTCAAACCCGAATCCCCCTTTTAACTTCTCGTCCTACCATTTTATAGGAGACTCACTTCCATCAACGCGAAACCCACGATCCACTGATGCAAGATCGTTGACAATCTTGCATCATTCCCGGAACCCATTTCCATTTCCGGATATTCGTCTATAATCCAACTACTCCAAAGGGCTTTAGGGCAACCTTCAAATGACTTTTTATTTCTAGTTTTACTTTTTATTTCCTAGTTAACCAAACTAATACTTTTAATTTCGTTACAATATTAATCTCATAGGTCATTGCAATCCTTATGTTTTTACATAAGCCCCGTGACGCTAATTTGGGACAGCAGACTACATACTAAGTGACATATTATGCTTTTCAAAAATTACTTATTAACTATGGCCTAGTGGTATAACGTTGGATTACTAACACCAAATGGTATGGTTCTATACCGACAGTGCACAACATGTAAAGTTGAATTAACTCGATTTGCAATTTTTTTCACTATTTGTGAGATATTTGGAAATCACTTCAACTAACGCAATATCAACAAATATTGCGATTAATAGATTCGTATAAATTTTCCCTACATGGCTGTTGTTATTTTACGTTGTTGTTTTACATCATTCTTGATTGTTTCACATTTCGTGCGATATTGTTGAATCGCAGTTTGTAAGAAAAACTGCAGAAAAAAGAAAACTCATTGTGGATTTTTTACTTCGTCACTATTTGTTTACTGCTGTATGCAGTAGTTTTCTGGCGTTCTGCAAAATAATTTTTCAGTTTTAACTTCTACCTGGGATTGAACTGCAGTCCTTAATATCATGAGGCTAATGCTTTACCTCTGAGCTACCAAATTTATAATGAACAAATTCTATTTATAAATACTATTTAAATGTTACCCCAAAATGCAAACAAAAATATTACTTTTTGGGGATTTTATTAGACATGATAGGCAGACATCGTCTATCGTACCTAAATACATCTAATGTATTAACTAAACACAAGATTATATTTGAGATGCTGAGAACTGAACCTCAGACCTCCGTCTCACCATCCAGGCATTCATCCACTTTGCCAACTCGTAAGTTATAGGAAAATTACCGCCACCCCATGCGCTTCGAAAACAGTGTCCAGAATTAGCGCTTTCGCTTAAAGCACAGTCAAATGGGGCTATGACGAGTACAACAAAACAGTTTTTTTTTTAATTTTTACTTAAAAACAATGACTTATTTACTACACTTATTTCCCGGACACAACATTAGCAGAAATGCAGGAAATTCAGCAAGAACAACGAAAGGAAATCACAACAACGATTAATTCGCCATATTCGGAGGAATTTTAAAAACTAATCACGGTAGCGGAAATACAATCTGGGGCACATTCGAGCACACAGGACAGCTCATGGCAACAGATAGAACTGACTTACATTCACCCTAATCAGACAGAAAGTGCCTAACACAGAGAGTGGGAAGAGTGAGCATGGTGCATTGTCACAGCTCCAGCCAGAAACAACATTTTAGCTTCGAATATCGGAACCCACACCAGCCAAAAACGCTTTCAGCGGCAGCCATCATTGCACTACACACTCAACAGCCATTGGACGGGAAAACACTCCCATCCATTCCGCCACTAATGAAAAGGGAAGTCAACAACCAATCAGAAAGAAATGAAACATTGATTCCGCCCCTACCACGCCCACAACAGAAAAATCCACAACAACGACAAGCGCTACAACAACTACGAAGCCCACAATAAAAACAACATTGGGAACAACGACAACAACAACGGTAAAAACTACGACTACAATTAGGCCAGTTATAAACACAGCAGCAAACAAACCCACAACAACGCATAAAATTACAACTAAGCCCAGTATGACGTCAACTTCAACAAAACCCCCAGCAACTACAAAGCCAATGATCACGTCAACAAGCACTAAACCTACCACTACTACTAGGACTACGACAACTGTTAAAATAACTTCGACTTCAACAACCACTACAACTACTAGGCGTACGTCAACGAAAACAACGCCCACTCCGACGAGCTTCACAACAACAGCTTCAACAACAACGCACCAACCAAGCACAACTACGCAAAGTACGATGACAGTGAAAGAGAGTCCAATGACCCCAAAATCGTCAACACAGACAGCCAGAATGACCCCATTAACTACAACAGAAAAAACGTCTACAGCAGAAGAAAATCAAATTCAGGCCATCGAGGAGAACAATATTCCAAATTTACCGCCAGCAGAGTCCCTGTTAATGGAGTCATTAATTAATGAAAATTTGGAAAGCGGTGTACCTAAAAACATCGAAGAATTCAACGACAAGGTTAAATATTAAATTAATAAGATGCACGACCAATATAAAATCAGCATTGAAACGGAACACGAGAACAAACTCGCAAAAGAAATTCGAAATGTTTATTGTCAACTATCGGCAATCAAAAGAACGCAGGCTGTTATATTAGCTCAAACCAACGGAATTTTGGCCGCAGCAGCAGTAGGTTTACCTCTCTGCACGAGACTACAAGGCTTCGGTCAAGCAATGACACTTCAACAATGCGAAGCAAAAAGAATTTTTATATCAGAAAATGAAACAAAATGTGGATTTCAACCGTTCTTTACTTACGAAGGAAAGAACTGTACGATCGGAACAGATGGATGGTCCATTCGTCCATTTTAAGATTGTTTTTGGAAAACACCGTTAGTGAATTTGAATGGAAATCCACACATCTGGGAACACAACTCTACAAGAGGAGATTGGATACGCCAGAAACCTAGCATTCACATGCCTAATCTAGACCTCATTACAGAATTTGAAGAACTCCACCTTAATGATTTCGACTTCTCGCTGAAAAGTCACCCAGCACACGAGACAATGGAGATGGAACAATTAAATATCCTGAATGACCTAGTAGGCAGAATGCAAGAAGGAAATTCCAATTCTGTTGGAGATATTGTGATGTCAGAACAACAAGATAATCAAATAGGCCACATGTTCTCATGGTTGGACAAATTGAAAATAATTGGTCTATCAGCGTTGGATTTGTGCTATTCCTCGTATGGTTACGGATCTTCTTCATTTGCAACCCCGTCTCGAAGATTAAAGAACATATCTACAGAAACCGGAAATTTACAAGAAGATAAGACGATGGCATAGAGGAAGAACACGAACTCGCATCAATGATACCGGGACGAGAAACAAATTACCATTCAGACATAGCCATCGAACAACCGTTCATCGTCCGCCCCCGCAACACAACAGAAACACAAGGTCAAATGCGCCCTCCCCGACCAAGTGCACCAAATTCATTAATCTACCCATTTATCAAAGAAACTGACACACGCAAACGATGTACAGGAAAACACACCATGTGTACTTACGTCGTCGGGTATGGCATGGTTTGGGAAGACCTATGTCGTTGCATGTCAGAAACAGACAGCAGTAATTCAGCCAAAAAGTAAAATTCCCAAGGTCACTGAAATTAAAAGTAGCCACTAAACGTAGCCCTTGACAAGTTAGTTAATTTTATACTAAATTAGCAGCCCGCAGTAAATAACGCACTTACCAGCATTTAAAAGCTCAACAATTAAGTTAATTATTTTTTTGAATCCACCAAATCGAAAAAAAAAATAAATTGTTTACAAAACCAGATACTTTTCCCCATTCCAGCAACTAACTCACTTACCATTATCCACTACTTGAAACTTTAAAGTAAAAACAGATAAAGAAACAAACTCAAATAACAATATTGTATTCCGAACTAACACCTTATCTACAAAATAAAAAAAAAATCAATAATAAAAAAAGTAATAACACAAACACCGGAAAATAAAATCATCCATCCGTGGAATCACATTTGGGAACAGGAACGCCATAAATAAGATAGTTGTAGATTTGCGACGCAATTGTGATAGCCAGGCGATCGTCACTCTCTTCTTGAAGACGCTCTCGCATAAAACGAGAAGATGTTGGGGTGGGATGATAAATATCATTACCCGACTCTAGCCACGAAAGTAAACGGGCGAATTTCAGTGGGTAAACGTCGCGATAGAGCGCATACCCTAAATGATTCTTCCCCGTTTGTACCCGAAATCCCGCGGCGCCAAACCCGACATATTAAAGGTCAGCTGAAACAAACCGAAGAAGAGGCTCCGATCTTGTTCACGGAATCTCCAGAAAAGGATTGTAGGAGTAGAAAAAATCGCGTCACCAAGCCCAGACAATGCCATATCGATCTGATGATCGATAATGAAAAATGTAAACATAGTCGAACACCTCCATGAAAGACGAAATAACAAACAGAACAACGGAACAAGCAGTGTATTCGACAAAGGAACGAAGAAAACTAACTCACGAATAAGAATAAAAAAAACACAAGACCCCCATAAGAAAATAACAATGACTAAAAAGGAATAAAAAAAGTTCGAAAACAAACAGGATATTCGTCAATTCGCCCTGCGGTAAATCCAAATGTCAGCGCAACACAAGACGTGGACAACAATTTCACCCAAAAAAGAGTATAAAACAGAAAATGGAACATAATAAATGCAAGACAAACCTGTTATCAAATTAAGTACAGAGAAACAAGAACATGTGAGAAAAGAAAAAGCAACATGAAGATCTTTGAATAAGCAAGATTTTGCAAAATGCGAAAACTAAACTCTTCCCATTGTCTAAACGGCATAACTCCAACAAAGTTTCGCAAAGCAAAGTGCGCATTACAAACCAACGATTCATCTCAAAATGGCCTATAACAACAACGCTCAGGATAACAAAATGGAAGTAACCATCATCCATCAGGAGACGAAGAGGGTATACGAGCTAATCAATATTAGCGATACCGAAAGTGAGGATAGTCAACAGGACTTCAGAGCAAAAGAAAGTGCGAAAAGTGCGGATGGAAACACGCAATTAGTGCTATACATGGGATGGAACGGAATAGAAACAGAGAAGAACGATTTTTTCGGAAATGAGGAAAAACTGAAAGACAGGAGTGAATCAAGTGATGGTGAAAACGAGGGATTAACGGCGTATAGTGGAATAGCACCCGATATGGAAAGTGACTACAGAGTTGATTTTATATTAGGATATGACAGTGACACCTATCTTCAGTGTGAACCTCCCCAAAAACGGAACAAGCCGGACGACCAACAGAGGGAAACAGAAGCATGTAAAAACTGTCGGATGAAAACGATAACATCCATATCAGCAGCCCGAGCAGAAAAAATCCAACTACGAAGACAAGCCATGATAGACTTAGAAAACGGTAACTTTCATTAACGATGATGGGAGCCCCAATGCAGGTAATAAGAAGGTGCATCCAAAATAAGTTCAAAACGCAACAGGGTTGGCCAAGACAGAAGATGGCCACATTCCTCAATGAAAGATTCGAAGAGGAACAGACGCTACTCCATACAAGCGTACGAATATGTAGATACGACATTACCGCTCTTTTACTATCCTTCGGAGCGGACCCAGAGATACTCTATCACGGAAAAACAATTGGCCATATCGCAGCAGCCGAAAATGATCTACTGTTACAACGAATCCTAAAGCATAACAACTGCGAATTTACAGCTCGCAACTACAACGGAGAAACTCCCTTAATGTTGACAATCTCGCACGAAAACCAAGAATGAGCGAAGTTAATATGGACACCAACTAACATCAACATTACAAGACCAGATGGAACAACCGTTTTGCAATATCTAGCCGAATATGGCCTGGAAGATCTTGCCATCCAAATTTCTGCAAAAAGAATCATCAACATCAACCAACAAGACGACTCAGGTGAAACCGCCTTACACGTAGCAGCCGGATTCAACAGAATCGACATGATCGAAATATTACTGCTACACGGAGCAGACGCAAACATAAAAGACTCCCATGGACGCACGGCTGATTCAAAAACATGCAGTAATAGAGCGCGAGCAATATTCCAAAAATGGGAACAAAAACATAACAGTAATTCCCTGACCAAGACTGGAAGAAGAGAACAACTTCAATACCGCCGCGAGAAAAACGAAAAAGCCATAATTAACAAAGCTGAAATACCGGGTCGAAAGAAAAGCAAGAATAAAAGACGAAAAGAAAGAAGACAATACACCAGCAACTTTATTCAACAAATGTAGTCGGTGACGGAAAATGCAAATTGGAGGACCAATTCTTCTTATCGAAGAGGGGAAGGAATGTAACGAGCCCAAAGGCTATCCAAAGGAAGCCACACCTTCTTCATCCCTCAAGCGTTTCACAAGTTAAAGTGAACGAATCTCCTCCCACTTTACCTTCAATATTTGTGTTCTGTAGTATTATACATACCGCATGTTTTGTACCTTGTAATTCGGAATTGTTCCGGCAATCCACTGACAATACACGAGGTTCGAAACATTACACAGGTATACTTGGCAGACGTTTCCTGTCCTTTTCAATACCACAGAAGCAAATGCACATCGACAGTTCAACAGACTATTTCCCATTAAAAGTGTGGTTGCTAAGGCACCGATGGTGATAAAGTTGTTATTGGTTGAAGGTTCAAAGAAAACCAAGGCATCTCGTGCTGTTAGGAAAAATGATTTCCTAATATTTGGCATCGATGCTTTCGTCCTAGCGTGCTATTTATGCATTTCAGTAACACAACAGTTTCAAATGCTACGTAAGCCATAACTGGGACTCCGTAATACAGCGATCAGTTTCGTATAGCAGAGTGGCGCAGGGGAAGCGTGCTGAGCCCATAACCCAGAGGTCCGTAGATCGAAACTACGCTTTGCTATCAATGGATAGCTATTAAGTTATATGTAACACAATAACGCAAACAAAAATATTGTTTATTCCGTAGGCATATAAATAGGCATTTTAATTTATCTTTAATGTATGCAATTGATAAAAGAAGAATTATATAAACAGCATCGATGGTTCAGTGGTTATGACAAAATTTTATTTTTCTTACTGGAACAACCGTATTTGGCACATGTAACGTAAGAAGGGCATAAACTGACATAAAGAATATTGCACATAAAACAGATATCCAAGTAGATCATAAGATTACATACATGAAAACGCTATGAAATGTAAAATATAAAAAGTATAAAGTATACAAAATAGAAAATAGAACACAGAATACAATACACTTCAGAGTATCGTTTTCTTTACTATTTACAGAGCGTGTTAAACGGAGATAGCGTGTTATATTTGTGTGTCGGGATCACTTATTGCAGCCAGGTGTTCTTTTACCATCTCCATGGATCCTTTAATCGCCGCCAATCTGGATTTTCTCCTGAATGGCGACCAGCTGCGTTGGTCAATACCTAGAGGAGATCGGATGTCGTCGTTCCGTGGATACCAAGAACCCAGGGAGCCAAGCCCTAGTGGTAGCACTTGTCCAATGGTTGCCTTCCAAGCAGTCGATCCGAGTTCGATTCTCGGCCATCGCAGAAAATTAAACATTTGGTTGGTGAATTTCTTTAGGGCGTTGTCATTATGAAATGGATTTGTGACACTTGTTGACACTGATACACAAAGGTGGAAACAGAAAATCACTTAGTAATTGGAGACTAATCACTCTTTTATGCTGTGACTAAATTTTTACAAGTAGACTAAAAAATATTTTACCGCAACTAGTAAGTCATGAACAAACCGGTAGAATAAACAATAGAAATATAACCCAGAATCTAACAACATACAGAAATATAATTGAATGGTTTTCAGATGAAAATACAAGTAGAAAAAACACAAAACTGGTTGTAAGTAAACATAAGCCAAGTGCAGCAGCAATAGTAAGTGTGGACTTTGAGAAGGCTTACGATATGGTAGACAGAACATTTTTATATGAAGCTATGAAGAATATGGGTTTTCAAGATTTATTTATTAAATATATACAAATTTTATACGAAAATTCAATAAGCATAGCATTTGTAAATGGGAAATTTGGAGAAAAAATTGAACTAAAAAGAGGAGTAAGGCAGGGATGTCCTTTATCAATGCATTTGTACATAATTTTATTGAACTTTTTTTAAATTATCTCAAAGCTAACGTAAAACCTGTTTATATTGCAAAATCTAGTCATCAAATAAACGCTTTCGTAGATGATGTATCGATTTTTATTAACCAGTATGATGAACTGAAAGAACTAGAAGAATGTGTTACGGAATTTGAGGACGCAACCAATTCTAAAATAAATAAAAATAAGTCGAATATGTTAGAATTAGGAGCATGGGGGAAGAATGGGGAAAAACCAGTAACATGGATAAAAGCTGCAGAATCGATAAAAATGTTAGGAAGCCCTTGGTACCGAGACATTGAAACAACAATAATACAGAACTGTAAATTTATATTAGGGGAAATAAAACAAAGCTTACATAACACTTTTAATAGGCTTTTAACTATACAACAAAAAAGCAATCTTTTTTTAACACTTTTATTTCTCCAAAATCCTTTCACCTGGCAAATATTTTACCTATACCTAGAGACACACGGAGAAGATCCAGCAAATAGGACTAAATTCTATTTGGCAGCATAAATTTGAAAGATTAGCAAACGACGAGCTTTACCTTGCAACCGATGAAGGATTATTAAACATAAGCAATGTTCAAATGAAATATCCTTCCCTCTTTTTAGAAAACCTGATTGTTCACTTAATGAAAAATCCCAAAAGCGAAAATGGGAAAATGCTTAGTTACTGGTTAGGATTTAAACTGATAAAAATTCTAGACATTACACCTGGACCAAGCTGTCATAACCTCCTTTATTTTTAAAAAATGTTGTGGAAGATATTCACAAAATAGGACAAAAAACAATATTAACCCAGGAAATTAAGACCAAAGAAATATACCTTATACTAATCAATGAAGTTAAAAAAAACCCAAAGATAATTACAAAAAATCCAACTACTAATTTTAGACCAGGTTTTAAAGCACTAGCACAAAATTTTTATCACCTTTGCAAAAATAACATCTTTTTATGCAAATCCATAATGTACTCCCAACCAAAGATAGATTAATTAAATGTAACCAAATAACATCATCTACCTGTGACCGATGTGAAGAAATAGAAACAATACATCACTTATTTCAATGTAAAGTAACTAAACCAACAGTTAAATACATTCAAAGATGCATTTCAAGAATATACGAAAACAAATTTTGCCCAAATTTAAAACAACTATATTTATTAGATTTCCCCAAAACTACAAAACAAAAGCAAAATAAAGCAATTTTTTATCAGCAAACATAAGCATTATCTTGTGGGAAAAAAGGAAAAAGGAAAATTTTATGAATGAATTTATTACCTCTTTAAAATTAGAAGAAAAACAAATAGAAAATAATCCAAATTTTAATTTATGGTTTTAAAGATAATTAAGAAATACAAACAAACAAGGTAATATAAAAAAAGGGCCAGATGACATAAGCTTTTTAGCGTTTAGTTAAGCCACAGAACAATTGAAGTAAAGTATAGCCATCTATTGGCTGAAGAAAAAAAGTACGTAGATGGGTGACCGCTTGGGAATACGGGATGCTGTTGGCACCAAAAATTAAAAAAAATTTAACCCGGGCCTTCTGGGTGAGAGCCAGGTATCCTAACCACTAGACAATATGGGACTTGACGTCCTGAGCAGACGTGTTTTTTCTGAGCACCTGGGTTTTACATCTGTTTACATTAGACCCCGATAATATATTTACATTTATCCGACATAATCCGGGTTATTTCATCAAGAATTCCTATTTTATCCTATTTTATTCATTCCTGGATTTTTCCATCTGCATTTACATTTATTTTGGGGTTTTTTCTTAGTAGTATTGGGTTTTTTCTGGATTTTAAAGTATCTCTTTTATGTAACTGGTCACTGGGGTAGTAATCAATGGCAGAGGATGGAGCATCTAGTAGTAGAAATGCTACTAGAGTAAGACTCCATGGAACCAAAATAAAAATTCCTGTTCCTCTGCCAAACATTTTACGATGTGGGGAGCCTACATGCCGAGGTGAGAGGGGAAAAGGGGCCCTGGTCAGTGGAACGTAGGAAACAATTGGTGGAGAAACACATCAAAGAACGCCATTCCAGAAATGGGGTTCAGTTCGCGACCCAGTATGTCTGCATTGGCTGCAAGAAGGAATTTAATTCCTTTATTTCAGTCGGCAGGCATGCCAGACCATGCACTGAGTCTCTCTCTGCCAGTATTCTCCGCCAATCACTCGAACTCACCGTTTCTTCGGAAATTGGTGGTTCGCAGTTGTCTCCAAACTCCCGTGACACTCATCTCCCCACTTTCCCCCCTTGCAGAATAGAGGGGGATAAAATTATTTTAAAATACCCCGGGAGAACAACTAAATGTCCTGGGGTTGAATGGACTAGCCTGGCAACAAACACCCGCGCCATGGCTAGTATCCATCGACACCTAGAGACAGCCCACACACTCCGACTTGAAAAGTATTGGGAATGCGGGGTGTGTGGATTTGCTGGAGATGGCCCCACCCTTAAAGGACATTACCAAAGGCTACATTCTGATACCCAACCATCACCCTCAGTCCGATTTGCAGGGATTTCCAACTTGGATACCTCTAGCCGTGATTCTTCTGATGCAGAGATTTCCCCAGAGGAGGTCGCTGCATTGGAAGAGGAACGTGATGAGCTATCCGTGATCGAGGTCCCAGTAATCGAGGAAGTGGTCCCTGGTAATGTCCTAACTCCGGCAAATTTTAGCACCAGCCCCATTTTAGATATTGAGAGGGAGTTCTCAACATCTTTTAATACACAAAATTTTAGCTGGCTTTATGAACTCCCTCCTCAAGAAATTGGCAACCCACTCATTTTATCACCGAAAATTTTACTCCCCTTACCTGACCCTGAATCCTCAACCATCACCTCCAGTCAGCTAAACAATCGAGGACGCAGTCAAAATAGCTCAGAAGTGCAGAGCCAAAGAGGCTGCGATTTTGTTAGTCTCTGGGTTCCTGCCTTCTCGAGCTGTGAGACTCTTCAAGACCTAGAAGAAGTCCTCGGACGTTGCACAGCTGACTGCTTACCTAAAGCACAGATTTTACAAGACCCTAGCCCCGAAAAACCCCGAGGAAACCCTGATAAAAGAAATCGAAATCAAAACCGAAAAATTCCTTTGCCGACCTATGAACCGGCTGATAGCGATATCGCTTTCAACGCCAATGATTATCGTTTGATCTCTAAGGTCGCCTTCGGCATCATAGTGTTCTGATACCTATTCTTTCTCTTGCGATAGAACGCTATGTGACCATGTCTGAGAACAAACGGAAAATATATTAAAAGCGCTTCGAAAGCACACACTACAAGTATATAAAAAAGAGCTAAAACACGACAACATTACCAAAGGGGACTATATACGTATAAAATATCAAATACCAGAAAATCACGTAATACGTTAGATAAAACCAAAACTAGAATTCGGAAATAAGAACGACATATTCACGTTCGTATGTTGTGTTTAATCTGTAGGGTCAGTAGGGTGTTTCCTTGCCATTTCAGTCTACACGTGGATCACTGCCTATTTTGATTCGCTCCTGAATGTAGACCAACTACAGTGGTCAATGACTAGCAGTTGGTACTCGACAAGTGTTCGCTTTATGCTGCTTGGAGATAATGCGAGGGATTGGTGATAACTCATCACGTCCTCGGTAGTATAGTGGTCAGTATCCCCGCCTGTCACGCGGGAGACCGGGGTTCAATTCCCCGCCGGGGAGAGGATGGGTTGCGGTGCTCAATTGCCAACGATTTTGTTTCAGACACCTTTAAAATTATGAGAGGGAGTGGTTTTTTCGTTGTTTTGTTACACGATTTTGTGTTTTTTCCTGTTTGTTAGAAAATTCTGCTATTTGGTATGTTATTTGTTATTATCATTTGTTCTCCTCGCCACCTTTTACCTGCTACTTGGTTATTGGGCCCTTCTCAGTTCTCCGTCTCATTCGCTAAAAAATGTCTGATCGTAGAAGGCGGTTGCAGGGGGCGAGGTAAGAAAATCTTTAAAAGAGCTAAATAGATCTCGTCTACACCCTTAGGGTCTCTCTCGTTATTTCTCGTATAATTATAATTACCTTTCGGGATCGCAGAACAATCCCTCTGGTAATTCTCAATTAATGACATGCTTGTCGTCATTAATGTAACAATATATGGTGTTTACTACATTTGACGGCGGTTCGGATTGTTGATACGCGCTATATCAGCATTCTCGTGCAATGTGTGGCAAATAATAACCGTATTCCCAAGGATGCCGGGGGTGTTTGGTTGGTTTTGTCGTGGCTGTGGATATTGATGAGAATAGGCTGGGTTTTGATGATACACCTGTTAATTGCTGTGTGGTTGATAGTTTGGTCGATGGTAGTGTATCGGTCTGTTACTGTACGGAGGTCTCTGGGGTGTTTGTTGGTAAGTTGGGTAATTGGATTGTCTATACCCCTTGAAGGTACCTTCTCTTCGTGGTGAATTATAGTTGTTGCGGTATGGGCTGTTTCTTCTGCTACGATTGAAGTTTCTGTCAGGACTGGAACCTCTTCTATTCGATCTTTAGTGAAATCGAACTCGCGAATTTTGTGGTCTGGAGTATCGTTCGCTTGATCGCGAAGATCCTTGTTCTTATCGATCTGCTGCTCCTACGGTTATATCGGCATCCTACGATAATTCACGATTCTTATTAGTATTTTCCAATTCCCGTATTTTTTGTTTTAGGAATTCGATTTCTGTCTTTTGTTGTGGAAGTTCTTTATCTTGTTGTTTCTCGTGATGCGTTTTACCTGCGATTACTGCGTTTATTTCTTTGTCTTCTGCAGTATCTTTGCAATTTTGATTTTGGTAGAATCTCTCATTTTCCTGATTGTGTTTATGCGTCGGGCCTTCGACGATGGTTTGGTTTTGGTCCGACGTTTCTTCGTTGCCTTCAATGGAGTCGTATAGGCTGTTGATTCTTGATATAAAGGCTTTGCATTTTTCTTCAGGTTTCTGTTTCAGCGTCAAAAATTTTTTCTTAGTGCTGCTAAGTCATATGCATCCTGTAACCTTGCAATGATGGCGGTTTTCCCCTCGTCGTACTTTAACTCGTCACCCTGCTCTTCTACATAGTTTCCGTACCCTTCTAGGGCATCGCCTTTTAGTCTGTCGGAGAAGAATCGTATTCTTTGGTTGTTATCACAGTCGTTGTTACGTGCTACATGTTTTGCGTCCTTCAGCCACTCTGTTATTAGTTTATCAGTACATTTTCCTTTGAAAATTGGAATTGACTTTTTGTCTTCTCTCGAGAATAATTCTCCTAGCGCTTTTACGATTGTGTGGGTTGTGACCGAACCGATGTCATCGGCATCTGTTGTGTCGCGGTCAATTCTCAAAGTTTCCTTTTGCGGAAGACCCATTTTGATTCTTTGTTTGAGAGTCTGATACTTCTGTTCTAGTTGAAGGAGGTTATCGTTTTGGATCTCGATTTGGTTTTGGAGGTCGTCGTTGAGTTGCTGGAGTTCGGCGATTTCTTCTGATTCTAACTCGAAGTGGAGGGATTTGTCTCATCCTTCCGTTAGCGAGGTTAGGTCGTTTATCTCACTCACTAGCTTCGTTATCTCTCCTGGTTCGTTGGAGACGTCTAGATCTTCAGTTTCGGCGAATGTTACGTGTTGTTTCCTATATTCTTTTATTCTTTTCTCCAAATACTTAATTTTTTCCTCTCGGTCTCCCGCCTGTATGTTGATCTTCTGTAATTCCTCTTCAAGGCTTTTATTCTTTGTATTAATATCTATCAGGCTTCTCCTTAACCCGGCTTTTTCGGTTAAGGTTTTTTCAAGGATTTCTTTTGTTTCCTTTGTTTCTTTCTGAAGTTGAACGAACCTTAACCCAGAGTTGTTACATGGTGGAGATGCTCCTGCGTTCTTACCTGGTCAACTGCACGTTTAACTCAGGTACGCGTTTGTTGTGAGGGGTCTCTGGGAGTCGAACCCAATAATTTATTGTTGGGCACGAGGCCACAACAACGGTCTGAGAAAACGTGTGATTGGCAGTGAGTCGCAGTGGGTCCTCGTTTGGATGTCACACGGGATAGGTGTGATTTCAGACGCTGGGGAAGGGGTCGTCGAAGAGCAGCTGAAGAGGCGGCGAAGGAGATTCAAACCTATTACACGGGTTTGAGGCCGGCGACACCTCTAAGTGCAGCGGCACGAGCTTCAACAAGATTTCAGGAGGCACGTGCAACATCAGTGCGATCTAAGGGGCGGTCGAGAGGTCCCCCTGGCGTGGTGAGTGAGCTCACTTTCGGGCGCAAAGGTACGTGGGTGACCAGAGAGGCGTCCCAATAAGGAGATATCCCAGACCTGACGCAGTTTCAGTTGGATTCCGAACCACAGGGTAAGGAATTCGTGGATACTCAGAGTCACCAGGTGTCAGAGAGACAAGAAACCAGGTGTGCTGCGGGAAGAGGGGGATTCGAGCCGACAACTGCACACGAGCATCGTGAGCGTTCCCGTAGGGTTGGGAGCGAGGTTGACACACGAGCCGAAGTGGAAGAAGAGGAACGACAGGAAGAGCGGCGGGTCAACCGAGACCAGAAATTGCATACGCGACGACTGGAGGTAGACGACGCTGCGTCGTTCATCAATCAAGTAGCAGGGCCCGTAAGTCAGGAAACGATCAAAATACAAGCCATTCCGGCGGAGAGTAGGCGGCGGAAGGCGGAGGCCGTTAGCAGCGATCAAGGGTCGCGGGCTCGGCAGACTATCGAAACGAACTCGTTCGAGACACAAGAGACGGTGACCGAAAACCAGGAAGAGGCGCGTCCAGTGTCAGTGCAGGCGGAAGGCGCTGCCGACAGGAGAAGCGCGGTTGGCGTGGAAGCCGACACCACTGGCATCAGCGAGAGATCGTCGGGTGCCGACAGCAGGCAGCTGTCGACGGAAGAACACGACGCGGTGGAAGAACGAGAAGTAGGCTTGGAAAGAAGAAGCCCGCGCGAAGGTCTTCGACCTAGGGCGTCTAGCACGTCGAACGCAGCGGTCTTCGTCAGGCCAGAAAGAAGTGGATTCAGTGTTGGGGATTCACCAAGGCGGCAATCCATAGCCCAAGAAGAGGAACTAGCTTGGGACCATTTTCTGGCTGAGGAGGAAGACATGGTGGAAAGGCCGATCTTTCAGTTTAAGGAGCCGGAGAAATTCCGTGGCACGGCCAAGGAAAATGCTGTGGAGTGGATTGACCGATTCGAAAGGATAGGTCGCCACAACAGATGGACCAATAATGACTTGGCGAGAGCGATAGACGTGTCTTGGCGTGTCGCTCGAAGAGGCGGCCTACAAGTGGATTGTAAACCTAGAGGCGCGGAACGCGCGCCCAGAACACTGGGAAGACCGGAGAGAGAGATTTGTGGGGGAGCAAGGGCCAGCGCGCTAGAGGGAAGTGCCTGGACTCAAAACGTTGTTTCTGAAGCTGAAAGTTTGTTGCAGTGAACTTAAAAGCGACAAATGGAGAGGAAACCGCGGATGAGAGTCCAGGGGAAGGACGAGGACCTAACAAAATACTACCACGACGTTATGGACTTGTGCCGCATCGTGCAACCAGATATGGCGGAAGAAGTTTGTATTGACCACCTGTTCAGGAGGTTAAGCCCAGACCTTTACGAAAGGCTGTATGTGCTTGGAATCACGACCTGCGCGGAGTTCCTCGAAAAGGCAAGACTCCATGCAGATGCTGTGAAAACGGCCTACGAATGGGGCTATGAAGATGCACGCCGGGAGGGTGAGAAAGCTCCTATCGGGGCAGTAGGCCTTAATAAGATGCAAGAGCTCCAGCGGCAAATACAGGAGCTGCGGGATGAGCTGGCGAAGGCGAGAGGGCAGTCGAGAAAGAAGAGCATCGACGACTGAAAAGGCGAAAGGAATCGGAAGCCAAAGAAAAATTATCCGTTCCGATGCTACAATTGCAAGGAAGAAGGCCATATGGCAAGAAATTGTCCTAAAGAAAAGAGTCGAGAAAGCACGCCAAGGCCTACAAAGCCTACGAAGCCGGAGAGGGAGGAGCCAAAAGCAGCCTGTGCTGTGATTGGCGGAGAACCAAGTAAAGCAATTGGACAGCAACAGCCTACAGAGGTAATCTGGATTGGTGGTTGTCCAGTGGAAGCTTTAGTGGACACGGGAGCGGTCATTTCCGTCATCACGCCGTCATTAGCAAGCAAGTTGAACCTGAAAATCACCCCATGGGATGGGCCCATGGTGGTAACGGCGGATGGTCAGCCTATGCAACCGAGAGGAAAAGTTGCGCTGACAGTGATCAATAAAAACGCGTCGGTGGAAGGGGAAGTCGTTGTGCTGAAGACTTTCGGACCCGACTTCATTATGGGAAGAAATTTGTTAAAGTTCTTTAAAGAGCTAAAAATCTGCTTCAGTAGCCCTCCGACGGTGGAGCTCGGAGCGATTGACATCGGAGCTTCCGGAGGCAGAGATGCCATAAGGAAGGTGACCGCAACAGTGCGGGTCACGGTGCCAAAGAGAAGTGCGGTACCGGTGAAAGTGTCTATCCCAGACGGAGGAAACAAGGACGCAATTATGCTCCTCCGCCCGTCGAAAAAGCTGCTTGAAAAAAGTGGCTTATCGGCGGGGCACGCGTTAATCGACTGTACCAAGTCGAACGCGGTTGTTCACGTTATGAACGTGGATCACACGGATCATGTGATTGTGGAAGGAACATCCCTCAGAAAATTGGTGGCTGTCGACCAGAGCAGCAGTCTTCCCCTGGAGATGGAAGATGGACGTACGTCCGGAAGGAGCAGCGCTCGGCAGGGAAAGCTGAAATACCCGGCTATGTTCGAGAAATGTGTGGCGAAGACACTGGCAGGGGAGGATCGTGAGGACTTCATTTCGCTTCTGATGAGTTTCCAAGATGTGTTCGCTGAATGCAGCGATTGTCTTGGGCAGTGTACTGTCTTGGAGCATGCTATACCTACGGGTAATGCAGCGCCGATCAAACAGTTACCAATGCGACGCGCCTGGCAGGAACGAGAGCTCATTAAGGCAGAGGTAGACAAGATGCTGCGGCAGGGGATTACTGAACCTGTGCAAAGCCCCTGGTCATCGCCAATCGTCCTTGTAAAAAAGAAGGATGGGAAGTGGCGATTTTGCATCGATTACAGACGTCTAAATGACGTAACGACGAAGGACGTCTATCCACTTCCGCGCATCGACGATGCGTTATCGAAGCTGGAGGGAGCGACGCTTTTCAGTATTGTAGACTTTCAGAGCGGGTACTGGCTGGTTCCAGTTGCCGAAGGAGACAAGCCAAAGACAGCGTTTGTGACGCCTGACGGCCTTTATCAGTTCCGTGTGATGCCATTTGGATTGTGTTCAGCACCGAGCACATTCCAGCGGCTCATGGATATTGTATTGGCAGGGCTCAAGTGGACCGATTGCCTTGTGTACATGGATGACGTAGTCATCTTTGTGAGGGATGCAAAGGAACATCTGGAGAGGCTCGGAAAGGTCTTGTCATGCTTCCGGAGGGCGAATTTAAAGCTGAAGATCGAAAAGTGTGCCTTCGGGAATGAGCGTGTGCGAATGTTGGGCCACGTCGTGAGCCGAGCCGGAATTGAACCAGATCCTGACCACTGCAAAGGCATCGAAAAGTTCCCTGGCCCAAACCTCAATGCTAGTGAAAAAGTAAAGAGGAAGTGGGTGAAGAGCCTTGTAGGCCTTTGCTCTTTCTATCGCAAGTTTGTGCCGAACTTCGCCAAGCCGGCGTATCCACTCACGGCAATCGAGGGAAAAGGAATGTTCCGGTGGGGAGAGCCAGAGCAGAGTAGCTTTGCAGAGTTGAAGGCGGCGCTGCTAAAGGCAGTTCGGCTGGCGCATCCAGATTATGCAAAGACTTTTGAGGTACACCCAATTGCGACTACGGAATAGACGCAGCGTTGATGCAAGACAGGGATGGACATGCCATGCCCATTTGTTTTGCGAGCCGAGTGTTAAACAAGTCCGAGAGGAACAACTCCATCACTGAAAAGGAGTGCCTGGCTATGGTATGGGCCATGAAAAAGTTTCGCCCATATATCTGGGGAACGAAGGTGGTGGTGAAGACAGATCATCATGCCCTGTGCTGGCTGATGACAAAACAGGAGTGGCAGACTAGAACGATGGAGTTTGTCGTTGCAAGAGTACGACATAAGCATCTGCTACAACAAGGGAAGTCTCCATGAGGATGCAGATGCCCTGTCGCGTTACCCAATACAAGAAGGGGTGGAGAAAGAACACGCGACACCTATCCCAGTTGCGGCCATGGCGATGGACGTTCATTCCTGGACCGCTAATATTGGTCAAAAGATTTGTATCACAAATCCATTTCATAATGACATCGCCCTAAAGAAATTCACCAACCAAATGTTTAATTTTCTGCGATGACCGAGAATCGAACCATCGAACCAATCGAACCATGTTCTGTATTGCTAATCTGGCCTTGAATCGAAGTGCACCACACCCATCATCCGTCGACGTTGGTATCGAGCAGTTGTTTTCGTTACTGCGTTGTATTCCAAAAAGGGGGCTAAGTGTGGCTAATTACTGTTAAACGGGTTAATGTTAAGTTATGCAGATTGTTGCAACAATAAATTATTTAATTCCATTTCGTCAAGTGGTAAGTTTTTAAAGGGGTTTTCCAGTGGAAAGTAAACTTGTCTCGGGCTTGTGCATTTAAAATAAGTAAAAATAAGCGAAAGGCATTACAATGCAATAAAAGAGAAATAGATGTTACGGCGCAAATGTAGCGCTGCAGCGTATAATATCTGGCAACGCGTGTTTATTAATCGTATAGTTTTGGCGCCTTTCTGTTTTCCTATATTTCTCTTCCTCTTGCAACTTTTCGTCCGCTGTACCATTTGTCATTGAAGTAGTCACCGTGTTTATCGTTAGTGAATCTGTTCCTTCCGACCGCCTTGAACTAAATTGCAGGAAACTTGTGTAGTGTGGTCCAATAGTTTGAGTGACAAACACTGTCTCTCGTGCTATCTCAGACTCCACACGCTGATTAACACTTGCAAATACTGATCATTAATACAAGGTAATTCTACTCGCTGCATACAACAGCGAAGTCGCAACTCTACGAACTTCTGAGTTCCCCTGATTTCGAGCTACGAAACATTTTGGTCCTTCGAGCCGGAGCTCATCAGCAGAAGTTTGTCGTATTACTACCAGCAACCTAGAGCTGGTTGGCTCACGGACTAGGAGGCGGTGAAGCCGCCTATATGGAAGCATTGCGTCGCTTAAAGCAATCTTGCGGTTGTCGAGATCTGATGAGAGCCGCGCACCTCCAGGCGATTGACCGGTTGGAATTGAAGAACGACCCAATCGGATTCAAACGTTTCGCTGAGAAGATGAGGTCGCATTTGTTCGAACTCAGCAGGATTGGAGAGACCTATGCACCGGACCTGATTGAAAAGGTTTGTCTGCGCCTCCAATTTCCAGATAGACTAGCCTGGAATGACGGACGGCTGGGAGGATTGGAAACAAGGAGCCTGGACATCTTCGGCACATGGTTGAGTCATAGAGCAGCGGCTTATCAGAACGCCTACAGCATCGCAGCAGAGCAGCTTCATAGCTCTGTACCCAAGTTCGGTAGTCGTCATCAAGCCCACAGTCATCAAACCTCCTCCAACCGGAAAACGGATTACCCTTCTTCTCCCTTTAAAGGCGCTTCCAGTCTTTTCTGCTTTAAATGTGAAGGCGACCACAAGCTGGAGAACTGTGGAGACTTCAAGTCGTTGGCAGTGGGAGAGAGAGTGACTTTTTGTGCCAAACATCGATTGTGCTTCGGTTGCTTTGGTACCAAGCACTCCGCCAGGTTCTGTGCCCAGAAGAGACCCTGCAAGTTTTCCGAATGCCGTCTCTATCACCACGGGCTCCTCCACGACTCCTCCAGAGGATTTAGTAACCCGCAAGCAGAGTCATCCAGAACGACCATGGTGCAAACAGGAAGGCAAAGGCCTTGCAGAGTAGCCATGGGTATGATGCGGCTTAAGATCTTGGACCGCGACGGAAACGCAGTGATGGCCAATGTGTTCATCGACGAAGGCAGCGACTCTACCTTGATCCGACGAGGATTCGCGAAGATTCTCAAGATCGTTGGGGTCCGTCAAATCGTAACCGTGGATGGCGTCGGGAGTGTAGTGAATCGCTATGCATCTAAACGCTTGAATTTCCAGATCAGCACCGCTTCCGGCAAGATACTGAATCTCTCTTGCTCCACTCTTCCCACCGTCGCCAGTGCTACCCCTGTGACAGATTGGGCGACCCTTCAGTTGCGCTGGGCGCATCTTGCAGATCTTCCAGTCACGAAGTCCGGCGGGAGAGTAGACATTCTAATTGGCACCGATTACTCTCACCTTTTGGTTCCTCTCGAATCTAGGGTCGGCCGAGACTATGAGTCTACCGCCACCAGGAGTCGTTTGGGTTGGCTTATTCGAGGCGTCGTTCAAAATGACGCCATCATTGCTGCTGTGCGCACGCACAAGATCACTAGCTCTACACATCTCGAAGAGTTAACAGTGGCATTTCGCCAGTTTTGTGATACCGAAAATTTCGGGATGGAATGCAAATTGGTAGGCATGTCCGCAGACGAACGACAAGCCCTTGCCATTTTGGAAGCTGGGACCCGAAAATTGGAGCTAGGATATGAGGTTCCTATCACTTGGCGGACAGGCGAACCAACCTCGTCTGCAATCGTCTGAAGGCCCAACAGCGTCTTCGGGGTCTTTTAAAGTGGTTCGACAGAGATCCGGCATTCGAAACCGATTATCGAGTCGCTATGAAGAAGACGATCGACAAGGGCTATGCCTCCATACTTTCCGAAAAGGAAACTGTTTCAGCAAGATATTTCCTAGCTCACCACGGCGTCTACAAGGGTCCTAAGCTTCGTGTCGTGTTCGATGCCGCCGTCCGTTCCATGGGAAGTCTTTGAACGACGAAATTCTCAGCGGTCCAGCTCTTCAACCTTCTCTTCCAGCCGTCTTAACCCAATTCAGAGAAGGAGCCGTAGCGTGGGCGTCAGACGTAGAAGCAATGTTTAGTCGCTACCGACTTAATCCCTCCGACGCTGAATATTTCTGCTTTCTGTAGCAGGATCTTGCGGCTTCCAAAGCTCTAGTGTGCCGGATGAATCGCTTACCCTTCGGTGCTACGTGTTCTCCATTTATCGCCATCCACACCATTCGACGGGCCGCTATGGATGCAGAGGTAGGAGAAGAAGTCGTCAACGCTGTCAAGACGAAGATGTACGTCCACGATTATTTGGGATCAGCCACAACGGTCGACGAAGCCGTAAAGGAGGCTGCAACCGTAAGAAAAGCATTGGCTGCAGCTGATTTACATTTCCAGAAGTGGATCTCAAACTCTGTCGATTTCGTTCGGGAGATGCACGGGAAAGATGGGCCATCAGTATGTCCGGCGTCAGATTTGCAGCTGACGGATAGTGGGAGTGAAAAAGTGCTTGGAGTGGTTTGGAGCTTTCGGGACGATGACGGACAAGATCGTGTAAAGCAGTGGAAGCGGATCAAGCAGGGGATGATCAGCAACACTTCCAGGCGATACGGGAACTTTGTGCTGAAGGAAGGCTTGTTGTACCTGAGAATGATCAGGTTCGGACAAGAATTTGACCGGCTCTCGATGAGCCTACGGCGGGGCACCTAGGGCAAGCAAGAACTCTGGAGAGGGCTCGGCAGAGGTCTTACTGGCCGAAGATGGATAGAGCAGTGACCCGGTATGTCAAGGCATGTAAAAGTTGCCAGACACGGAAGCCGGATCATGGGAAGAAGAAAGGACGCATGGAGATCACGCAAGTGGGAGGACCATTCGAGAGGATCGGGATAAACGTCCTCGTTCCATTCCCGCGATCACGAAGCGGGAATAAAAACGTGATCGTTGCCATTGACTACCTTACTAAGTGGGTAGAAGCGAGGGCCATACCGGATTCCACGGCTCTGCAAATAGCAAAATTCTTCGTCGAGGAAATTGTGTTGCGGCATGGATTTCCGCGAGAGCTGACGTCCGACCAAGGGAAGTGTTTCACAGCAGAAGTAGCCCGTGAGGTGTTCGCCCTTCTTTGACTTTCCCATCGGATGTCCGTACCTTACCACCAACAGGCCAACGGTCTTGTGGAGCGACAAAACAAGACGCTGGCGACCATGCTGGCGATGTATGTGGACGAAAATCACGAGGACTGGGATGAATTCCTCGGGTTTGTCACCTTTGCCTACAACTCGGCGCGCCAAGATAGCACCAATCACACACAATTCATGCCGGTGTATTAGGGAATTAATTCCGACGGACCTGCTAGTGGCGACGGGGCCGAATCAAACAAAGCTTGCCGACCCAAAGGAACTGATGAAGGCGTTGTCTAATTTGAGGGAAGAGGTCAGAGATAGACTGGCCCTGGTGAAGCAGCGGTGCAGCAGCCAGAAGTCTCAGTATGACACCAGAGTCAGTGAGGCACCGGTATACGAACCCGGTGACCTGGTGTTAATCTTCTGGCCGCAGAGGAAGAAAGGTCTCGCTGAAAAGTTACTGCACCAGTACGTAGGCCCTTTCAAGGTGATCAGGCAGATCACTGAACTGAACTACAAACTTCGAAAGCCTACTGGGAAGAGAACCATTGTGGTCCATGTTTCTCAAATGATGAGGTTTGTTATAGAGTCGGATGACGAATCCGATGGCGTGGTGGAAGCTGAGACCGTGACGCGTGCCGACACCAGCGAGGGATTACCAGAAGGCGATACCACGGCAGTGGCCGAGGAACCGGAGGCAACGATGGAACCGGAGGCGGCGGTGCGTACTGGCACGAGTCCTGAGAGATCGCTGGAAAGCGACACCGCGGCAGTGGTTGGACAACCCGAGACGAAAGGCGCAAGGAGAAAGGCGAAGCGCCGACCACTGGAATTGATAGAGGAGGAAGATTTTGGCGAAGGCCTACAAGTGGAAGAGGAGCCAAGGCCTGGGATTCAAGAGGAGGTGGAACCGCCACCGGGGCGTCCGATCCGACAAAGACGGGCACAAGGATGGATGAAGAACATGCTGGTTTTATCAGTGATCTGTACCATTGGACAGATGGTCCAAGCGCATGAAATGAAAGGCAAGTTCGTGGTGACAGAAGGAGCTGTTTTTCATCCAGAGGGAACCCTAGCGTTAGGCGATTCCGAATGGATCGTCATTTACGACGTACCGACGAAACGCACAGAGCAGGTGATTAAGCGAATAACCAACTGGGTGGATGAGATGTTACGAGCTTTCGACAAAGTTGCGATGGGGAATTTTCCAATGGAAGTAAAGCCATTTTTAGAAGAACCTGCGTTCGACTTAGTCGAGATCAAAACAAGAGCAGAGCGCCGACGACAGGAGTTCAGAGAGCTAGAGAGAGCCCTGAAGGGCGATGGTACTCGGCAGAAGCGCGGGCTGTTCGACGCTGGAGGCAAAGTACTTAGCTGGTTATTTGGGACAACTACCACCCAGGAAATAGAATCGGTGCATTCAAGGCTCGATTCGTACCACAAGAAGGGCCTGGAAGTAGTACATCTTCTTCAGGAGCAAGCAACCCTCCTGAATGTCATGTTGGGACACCTGGCGGAACATGAAGCGGAAACAGACAGCTTGATGGCGGCGTGGGGACAGATGCGCCGCGAACAAGCTCAGATGAGAAAGGTCTTCAACGAGAGCTGGACACACCTGTCGAGAGAATTGCTTTATCTCCAAAGAGTGGCGCGATCAATCGAGAAAGCTAATCGCGCATTGGACTGGACGGCGGAGGTCCTGCACGGCTGGCAGCCTGGGCTGGCGGACGCAGCAATAGGGAAGTTGTCACCTCTGATGTGTCCCCCGAATGTACTGACTCAAGCATTAGAGTCCGTTCGACAGGCGTTATCACAAGGATGGGGACTGGCACATTCAGGCATTTTAATTTATCTTTAACGAATGCAATTGATAAAAGAAGAATTATATATTCAGCATCGATGGTTCAGTGGTAGAATGCTCGCCTGCCACGCGGGCGGCCCGGGTTCGATTCCCGGTCGATGCATTTTACGTCTAAAATTGACCCTTAGCACCCGTAGCAGATACAAGTTGTGCATGATCTGTTATCATAGTTCATCAATTAAGTAACCGTTACGTCATCACATTCGGGAACCGCGGGTAATTCCTGACATGGTATTGGCAAGATTCTCGTCTCTGAATAGAACCAAACGTTTTGCTAGCTCTCTAACAGCTTGCGCATTTTAATATACATTTTACAATAAAAGCATTGATAAATGTATTTAGTCACGTGTTTTTACACGCCCTTAAAATATGAGTAGTATTTACCTAGACTTGTCTGCCTCGTTTGTCGTTGCAGCATACATTCACAAACAAAAACTTCAATAAGCCGTTTGTTCTCGACATGAATTGAACACGCAACCTCCTGATCTGGAGTCAGGCGCGCTACCATTGCGCTATGAAATCCTACAACAGTGATGGTGTTATAGTATGCACTAATTCAATAAGTTGAATGCATATATCACGTATTCCATCCAATTAAATTGATCAAGAACGGCAATTTAACATTGAAATTGATTGGTAAGATGATTTAATTTCATTTTTTAAGAGTAATTAGATTTTGAAGATTATTTAGGTTTTAAGTGAATAATTCGTTAAGTTTGTGAGGTTCTTTTAAGTAATGATCAACATGTGTGGTAAATATTGAAGAAACGTCACAGTGACGTTAAGCGGCAACCTTGGTTAACACACGTAATTATGATTAACTTATTCCAGGTATACTTGGCAGACGTTTTCTGTGCTTTCCAATACCGCAGAAGCAAATGCACATCGACAGTTCAACAGACTCTTTCCCATTAAAAGTGTGGTTGCTAAAGCACCTGTGGTGATAAAGTTGTTATTGGTTGAAGGTTCAAAGAAAACCAAGGCGTCTCGTGCTGTTAGGAAAAATCATTTCCTAATATTTGGCATCGATGCTTTTGTCCCAGTGTGCTATTGATGCATTTTAGTAACACAACAGTTACAAATGCTACGTAAGCCATAACTGGGACTCCGTAATACAGCGATCAGTTTCGTATAGCAGAGTGGCGCAGCGCAAGCGTGCTGGGCCCATAACCCAGAGGTCCGTAGATCGAAACTATGCTCTGCTAACAATGGATAGCTATTAAGTTATATGTAATACAATAACGTAAACAAAAATATTGTTTATTCCGTAGCCATTGAAATAGGCATTTTAATTTATCTTTAATGTATGCAATTGATAAAAGAAGAATTATATAAACAGCATCGATGGTTCAGTGGTTATGACATAATTTTATTTTCCTTACTGGAACAACCGTATATGGCACATGTAACGTAAGAAGGGCATAGACTGACATAAAGAATATTGCACATAAAACAGATATACAAGTAGATCATAGGATTACATACATGAAAACGCTATGAAATGTAAAATATAAAAAGTATAAAGTATACAAAATAGAAAATAGAACACAGAATACAATACACTTTAGAGTACAGTTTTCAATACTATTTACAGAGCGTTAAACGGAGATAGCGTGTTATATTTCTGTGTCGGGATCACTTATTGCAGCCAGGTCTTCTTTTACCATCTCCATAGATCCTTTAATCGCCACCAATCTGGATTTTTTCCTGAATGGCGACCAGCTGCGTTGGTCAACACCTAGAGGAGATCGGATGTCGTCGTTCCGTGGATACCAAGAACCCAGGAAACCAAGCACTAGTGGTAGCACTTGTCCAATGGTTGCCTTCCAAGCAATTGATCCGAGTACGATTCTCGGTCATCGCAGAAAATTAAAAATTTGTTTGGTGAATTTCTTTAGGGCGTTGTCATTATGAAATGGATTTGTGATACAAATCTTTTGATCAATATTACGCGATGGTGGTGTAGCGGTTAGCATGGCTGCCTTCCAAGCAGTCGACCCGAGTTTGATTCTTGGCCATCGCACACTATTAAATATCTAATTAGAGAAATCAGTAACAACTGTCAACTGTTGTCCAAAGTTACACAAAGGCAGAGGAAAGAAATGAAAAATCTAAGAGGAAAATAGAGTATTATGTTGTGCGAATTACGAATTTGCAATAATGTCGAATATTCATAGAAATACGTCTATGAGTTATATAGTATTAATTAAGAAATCTTATAGTCTTTCCCATACCGGGAATTGAACTCGGGCATCCTGGGTGAAAGCCAGGTATCCCAACCACTAGACAATATGGGATTAGTCTATATTATTGTTGCACTAATCTGCATAATTTAACAATAACGCGCTTTTCCCCCTAGAGGGCAATCATGGGATCTACGGAAACGGTATGTGTCCACTTCCACTACGGTGCACCAAACCCCGAAGACGAGGAAAACCCTTACCCAGTAGATTGGCATGCCCTTTTTAATATCTATTGTTTCGTAGCTCTAAATAAGGGGAATTCAGAAGTTCTTTAAGTTGCGACTTCGCTGTTGTATGCAGCGAGTAGAATTGCCTTGTATTAATGACCAGTATTTGCAAGTGTGTATCAGCGTGTGGTGTCTGAGATAGCACGAGAGACAGTGTTTGCCACTCAAACTATGGGACCACACTACGCAAGTTTCCTGCAATTTAGTTCACGGCGGTCTGAAGGAACAGATTCACTAACGATAAACACGGTGATTACTTCAATGACAAATGGTACAGCAGACGAAAAGTTGCAAGATGAAGGCAAATATAGGAAAACAGAAAAGCGCCAAAACTAAACGATTAATAAACACGCGTTGCTAGATATTATAGGCTGCAGCGCTACATTTGCGCCGTAACATTCTCCCCCCGAATCCGTCGTAATCCGGTGGGAACAAAAAGACGGATGAGTTCGTAAAAAGGCGCAGTTAACAAGATACTTCAAGATTATCGCTGTGCGGTTAGATAGAGACGAACTTCGTAGAGCTGGGCGCTTCCTGGGAGTCACCAGTCGTCACAGTAGGGGCTTGCTCTAATAAACACAGCCGATGGATGGCCCGGGAATAAACTCCGTCTTCCGTTTGGACCTTGACTACCCGAACAAGTCCATCGTCACCAGGGTAAACTTGGATCACTCGTCCAATTTTCCATTTTCCGCGAGGCAGATTTGGGTCGAGGAGCATGACGACATCTCCGATCGAGAGATTTCGTTGTGCAGCTTTCCACTTTTTACGCGGCACCAAGGACGGCAGATACAATTTAGTCCAAAGGTCCCAGAAAAGCCGGGCCATCCGCTGCACATATCTAAAACGCTCTCTAGGTAGAGCGTCGTCAAAGGAAACTGGCAATAAGTCTGTTGTGGGAGCGCGATTTAAGAAATCGTTCGGCGTTAGCGGCCGAAAATCCGCCGGATCCGAGCTAGCGTAAGTCAAAGGACGTGCGTTCAGGAAGCCTGCGATCTCCGCCAGCAAGGTGCGGAGCATCTCATCCGTGGGATAGCGCAGCCCTCCCTTTTCGATTTCTAATGCTCGGTACAGAGCTCCTTTCGTGGAACGTATCAAACTCTCGTGTGCTCCACCGAAATGAGGCGATCGGGGTGGTTGGAAATGCCAGTCAATAAGCTTTTCGGTCCGAAATTTCATTAGTTTGGGGTCTTCTTTGAGATTCCGAACAAGGTCGTTCAATTCTCTTTCTGCTCCGACAAAGTTCGTTCCATTGTCGGAGTGTACGGACGCTGGCTTACCAAACAAGCCGATGAAACGCCTGAAAACGAGCAGAAAATCCTCTGACGAAAGTGACTCCGCCAAATCCAGATGCACAGCACGGGTCACCAAGCACGTAAAAAGCGCTCCGTATCTCTTGAGGACTCTATTTTGACCCGGACTTGTTTCCAGAGGGCCGTAATAGTCCACGGCTGTATGAGTGAAAGGTGGCGAAAAAGAATTAAGTCGAACTGCCGGTAAGTCACCCATCATTTGGGCCGCGGGCACCGCTCTCTCCCTGATGCAAGACGGACAAAGCCTACGGGTCTTCTTGGCCACTTCCCTCCCCCGGATGATACAAAAATATTGGCAAAGCTTGGGAAACAAATAATCTGTGCCGGCATGATGCATTTCTTCATGTACGATTTTGACTATCTTCTCGGTTAATGGATGTTTGTTCAGCAGCAAAGGAGGATGTCGATTATCGTACGGCAATTTGGATCGCCCGATACGTCCTCCTAAACGCAGTAAACCGTCTTCTCCAATATTTGGGCTGAGAGATAGAAGATGTGAAGCGGATGGAAGAGGTTTTCCTCGTTGAAGCGACTGGAACTCGTCGAAGAAAGCTTCCATCTGACATCTCTTGACCAGCTCTAATGCGTCAACTTCTAACTTTAAAAAGGAAGAGAGGTTAGTCTGATCTAGTTGGAACTCCGACCAGTCAAATGGATCCGAAGCTGCTCGAACATGGTACTACTTGGTGTGCTTCAGTTCCAGCGTCGCGGCCATCCACGGCAGATCTTGAGGCCACTCCGACTCAGCTTTAAAGAGGAATTCTAGGCCGTCTTGCCAGCTTTTGGGAAACACTTCGTCACCTATGGAAGAGCGTGTGGCGGCGTCCGCTGGATTCTGACGTCCGGGGACGAAGCGCCATTCTTCTGTCTCGGTTAGCGTTGGAATTTCGCCGATCCGATTAGAAACGAAAACCTGGTAAAAGGATGCAGTGGCTCTAATCCAGTTACGCACGGTGCTGCTGTCTGTCCAGAAGAATCGTCGCTGGGTCGGATGTGTTAGGGAGCTCTGAATGGCTGCGGCGATCCGGGAGCTAAGCAGGGCAGCGTTCAATTCCAGCTTTGGTACCGACAGCGTCTTTTTAGGCGCGAGTTTACGGCTGGCTTTCACCATCCGTGTTTGGACACTTCCAGAACGATAAGCATTGGGGAGTTACACCACCGCCGCGTACGCTTCTTCGGAAGCGTCTCCGAAAACGTGCAGCTGGGAATTTCCGATTTCAGATTGCTCTGAAAATAAACAACGGGGAATGGAGACCAAAACGAGCTCTCGAAGGCTGGTAAACCAGGAAGCCCACCAAGCTCGATCATTTTCGTCCACGGGATTAGACCAATTCAATCCTTTAATTCCGAGTTCTCGCAACCGAATTTTGGCCTTTACGACAAGTGGTGCAGCTATTCCTAGTGGATCGAACACGGAAGCAACTTTACTAGTGAGGCTGTTCCTAGTATATTCCTCGTCTTGCGGGCAGTTGACTCGAAAACCCAGCGTATCGTCCCGAAAGCTCCAAACCACTCCAAGCACTTTTTCACTCCCACTATCCGTCAGCTGCAAATCTGACGCCGGACATGCTGATGGCCCATCTTTCCCGTGCATCTCCCGAACGAAATCGACAGAGTTTGAGATCCACTTCTGGAAATGTAAATCAGCTGCAGCCAATGCTTTTCTTACGGTTGCAGCCTCCTTTACGGCTTCGTCGACCGTTGTGGCTGATCCCAAATAATCGTGGACGTACATCTTCGTCTTGACAGCGTTGACGACTTCTTCTCCTACCTCTGCATCCATAGCGGCCCGTCGAATGGTGTGGATGGCGATAAATGGAGAACACGTAGCACCGAAGGGTAAGCGATTCATCCGGCACACTAGAGCTTTGGAAGCCGCAAGATCCTGCTACAGAAAGCAGAAATATTCAGCGTCGGAGGGATTAAGTCGGTAGCGACTAAACATTGCTTCTACGTCTGACGCCCACGCTACGGCTCCTTCTCTGAATTGGGTTAAGACGGCTGGAAGAGAAGGTTGAAGAGCTGGACCGCTGAGAATTGCGTCGTTCAAAGACTTCCCATGGAACGGACGGCGGCATCGAACACGACACGAAGCTTAGGACCCTTGTAGACGCCGTGGTGAGCTAGGAAATATCTTGCTGAAACAGTTTCCTTTTCGGAAAGTATGGAGGCATAGCCCTTGTCGATCGTCTTCTTCATAGCGACTCGATAATCGGTTTCGAATGCCGGATCTCTGTCGAACCACTTTAAAAGACCCCGAAGACGCTGTTGGGCCTTCAGACGATTGCAGACGAGGTTGGTTCGCCTGTCCGCCAAGTGATAGGAACCTCATATCCTAGCTCCAATTTTCGGGTCCCAGCTTCCAAAATGGCAAGGGCTTGTCGTTCGTCTGCGGACATGCCTACCAATTTGCATTCCATCCCGAAGTTTTCGGTATCACAAAACTGGCGAAATGCCACTGTTAACTCTTCGAGATGTGTAGAGCTAGTGATCTTGTGCGTGCGCACAGCAGCAATGATGGCGTCATTTTGAACGACTCCTGGTGGCGGTAGACTCATAGTCTCGGCCGACCCTAGATTCGAGAGGAACCAAAAGGTGAGAGTAATCGGTGCCAATTAGAATGTCTACTCTCCCGCCGGACTTCGTGACTGGAAGATCTGCAAGATGCGCCCAGCGCAACTGAAGGGTCGCCCAATCTGTCACAGGGGTAGCACTGGCGACGGTGGGAAGAGTGGAGCAAGAGAGATTCAGTATCTTGCCGGAAGCGGTGCTGATCTGGAAATTCAAGCGTTTAGATGCATAGCGATTCACTACACTCCCGACGACATCCACGGTTACGATTTGACGGACCCCAACGATCTTGAGAATCTTCGCGAATCCTCGTCGGATCAAGGTAGAGTCGCTGCCTTCGTCGATGAACACATTGGCCATCACTGCGTTTCCGTCGCGGTCCAAGATCTTAAGCCGCATCATACCCATGGCTACTCTGCAAGGCCTTTGCCTTCCTGTTTGCACCATGGTCGTTCTGGATGACTCTGGTTGCGGGTTACTAAATCCTCTGGAGGAGTCGTGGAGGAGCCCGTGGTGATAGAGACGGCATTCGGAAAACTTGCAGGGTCTCTTCTGGGCACAGAACCTGGCGGAGTGCTTGGTACCAAAGCAACCGAAGCCCAATCGATGTTTGGCACAAAAAGTCACTCTCTCTCCCACTGCCAACGACTTGAAGTCTCCACAGTTCTCCAGCTTGTGGTCGCCTTCACATTTAAAGCAGAAAAGACTGGAAGCGCCTTTAAAGGGAGAAGAAGGGTAATCCGTTTTCCGGTTGGAGGAGGTTTGATGACTGTGGGCTTGATGACGACTACCGAACTTGGGTACAGAGCTATGAAGCTGCTCTGCTGCGATGCTGTAGGCGTTCTGATAAGCCGCTGCTCTATGACTCAACCATGTGCCGAAGATGTCCAGGCTCCTTGTTTCCAATCCTCCCAGCCGTCCGTCATTCCAGGCTAGTCTATCTGGAAATTGGAGGCGCAGACAAACCTTTTCAATCAGGTCCGGTGCATAGGTCTCTCCAATCCTGCTGAGTTCGAACAAATGCGACCTCATCTTCTCAGCGAAACGTTTGAATCCGATTGGGTCGTTCTTCAATTCCAACCGGTCAATCGCCTGGAGGTGCGCGGCTCTCATCAGATCTCGACAACCGCAAGATTGCTTTAAGCGACGCATTGCTTCCATATAGGCGGCTTCACCGCCTCCTAGTCCGTGAGCCAACCAGCTCTAGGTTGCTGGTAGTAATACGACAAACTTCTGCTGATGAGCTCCGGCTCGAAGGACCAAAATGTTTCGTAGCTCGAAATCAGGGGAACTCAGAAGTTCGTAGAGTTGCGACTTCGCTGTTGTATGCAGCGAGTAGAATTACCTTGTATTAATGATCAGTATTTGCAAGTGTTAATCAGCGTGTGGAGTCTGAGATAGCACGAGAGACAGTGTTTGTCACTCAAACTATTGGACCACACTACACAAGTTTCCTGCAATTTAGTTCAAGGCGGTCGGAAGGAACAGATTCACTAACGATAAACACGGTGACTACTTCAATGACAAATGGTACAGCGGACGAAAAGTTGCAAGAGGAAGAGAAATATAGGAAAACAGAAAGGCGCCAAAACTATACGATTAATAAACACGCGTTGCCAGATATTATACGCTGCAGCGCTACATTTGCGCCGTAACATCTATTTCTCTTTTATTGCATTGTAATGCCTTTCGCTTATTTTTACTTATTTTAAATGCACAAGCCCGAGACAAGTTTACTTTCCACTGGAAAACCCCTTTAAAAACTTACCACTTGACGAAATGGAATTAAATAATTTATTGTTGCAACAATCTGCATAACTTAACATTAACCCGTTTAACAGTAATTAGCCACACTTAGCCCCCTTTTTGGAATACAACGCAGTAACGAAAACAACTGCTCGATACCAACGTCGACGGATGATGGGTGTGGTGCACTTCGATTCAAGGCCAGATTAGCAATACAGAACATGGTTTATGAAAATTGTGTGGTTCCATGGTCATGGATAAACACATGTCAGGATGGCCGAGCGGTCTAAGCCGCCAGACACAAGGGTAAAACCTTGCTTCTCAGAGAGAAGCATCAGATTTCTGATCTTCAATGAAGGCGTGGGTTCAAATCCCACTCCAAAATTTTTCTCTTGCGCGATGTCCTTGTGAATGGATTTATTATTCTAATCTGTTGGGTTGTGCAACGCGATGGTGGTATAGTGGTTAACATGGCTGCCTTCCAAGCAGTCGACCCGAGTTCGATTCTCGGCCATCGCAGAAAATTAAACATTTGGTTGGTGAATTTCTTTAGGGCGATGTCATTATGAAATGGATTTGTGATACAAATCTTTTGAACAATATTAGGCGGTGGTGGTATAGTGGTTAGCATGGCTGCCTTCCAAGCAGTCGACCCGAGCTCGATTCTCGGTCACACTATTAGATATTTAATTAGAGAAATCAGTAACAACTATCAACTGTTGTCTAAGGTTACACAAAGGCAGAGGAAAGAAATGAAAAATCTAAGAGGAAAATAGAGTATTATGTTGTGCGAATTACGAATTTGCAATATTGTCGAAAATTCATAGAAATACGTCTACGACTTAGATAGTATTAATTAAGAAATCTTATAGTCTTTCCCATACCGGCAATTGAACTCGGGCCTCCTGGGTGAGAGCCAGGTATCCTAACCACTAGACAATATGGGATTAGTCTATGTTATTGTTGCACTAATCTGCATAATTTAACAATAACGCGCTTTTCCCCCTAGAGGGTAATCATGGGATCTACGGAAACGGTATGTGTCCACTTCCACTACGGTGCACCAAACCCCGAAGACGAGGAAAACCCTCTCTCCACGTATTTACCTCTTACCCAGTAGATTAGTGGTATTACTACAAAACGTCGTCCTGAGCAGACGTGTTTTTCCTGAATAAAATAGGATAAAATAGGAATTCTTGATGAAATAACCCCGATTATGTCGGATAAAATGTAAATATATTATCGGGGTCTAATGTAAGCAGATCTAAAACCCAGGTGCTCAGAAAAAACACATCTGCTCAGGACGTCAAGTCCCATATTGTCTAGTGGTTAGGATACCTGGCTCTCACCCAGAAGGCCCGGGTTAATTTTTTTTAAATTTTTGGTGCCAACTGCATCCCGTATTCCCAAGCGGTCACCCATGTACGTACTTTTTTTCTTCAGGCAATAGATGGCTCTACTTTACTTCAACTGTTCTGCGGCTTAACTAAACACTAAAAAGCTAATGTCATCTGGCCCTTTTTTTATATTACCTTGTTTGTTTGTATTTCTTAATTATCTTTAAAACCATAAATTAAAATTTGGATTATTTTCTATTTGTTTTTCTTCTAATTTTAAAGAGGTAATAAATTCATTCATAAAATTTTCCTTTTTCCTTTTTTCCCACAAGATAATGCTTAGGTTTGCTGCTAAAGAAATTGCTTTATTTTGCTTTTGTTTTGTAGTTTTGGGGAAATCTAATAAATATAGTTGTTTTAAATTTGGGCAAAATTTGTTTTCGTATATTCTTGAAATGCATCTTTGAATGAACTTAACTGCTGGTTTAGTTACTTTACATTGAAATAAGTGTTATATTGTTTCTATTTCTTCACATCGGTCACAGGTAGATGATGTTATTTGGTTACATTTCATTAATCTATCTTTGGTTTGGAGTACATTATGGATTTGCATAAAAAGATGTTCTTTTTGCAAAGGTGATCAAACTTTTTGTGCTAGTGCTTTAAAACCTGGTCTAAAATTAGTATTTGGAATTTTTGTAATTATCTTTGGGTTTTTTTTAACTTCATTGATTAGTATAAGGTATATTTCTTTGGTTTTAATTTCCTGGGGTAATATTTTTTTTTGTTCTATTTTGTGAATATCTTCCACAACATTTTTTAAAAATAAAGGAGGTTATCACAGCTTGGTCCAGGTGTAATGTCTATAATTTTTCTCAGTTTAAATCCTAACCAGTAACTACGCATTTTCCCATTTTTGCTTTTGGGATTTTTTCATTAAGTGAACAATCAGGTTTTCTAAAAAGAGGGAACGATATTTCATTTGAACATTGCTTATGTTTAATAATCCTTCATCGGTTGCAAGGTAAAGCTCGTCGTTTGCTAATCTTTCAAATTTGTGCTGCCAAATAGAATTTAGTCCTATTTGCTGGATCTTCTCCGTGTGTCTCTAGGTATAGGTAAAATATTTGCCAGGTGAAAGGATTTTGGAGAAATAAAAGTGTTAAAAAAAGATTGCTTTTTTGTTGTATAGTTAAAAGCCTATTAAAAGTGTTATGTAAGCTTTGTTTTATTTCCCCTAATATAAATTTACAGTTCTGTATTATTGTTGTTTCAATGTCTCGGTACCAAGGGCTTCCTAACATTTTTATCGATTCTGCAGCTTTTATCCATGTTACTGGTTTTTCCCCATTCTTCCCCCATGCTCCTAATTCTAACATATTCGACTTATTTTTATTTATTTTAGAATTGGTTGCGTCCTCAAATTCCGTAACACATTCTTCTAGTTCTTTCAGTTCATCATACTGGTTAATAAAAATCGATACATCATCTACGAAAGCGTTTATTTGATGACTAGATTTTGCAATATAAACAGGTTTTACGTTAGCTTTGAGATAATTTAAAAAAAGTTCAATAAAAATTATGTACAAATGCATTGATAAAGGACATCCCTGCCTTACTCCTCTTTTTAGTTCAATTTTTTCTCCAAATTTCCCATTTACAAATGCTATGCTTATTGAATTTTCGTATAAAATTTGTATATATTTAATAAATAAATCTTGAAAACCCATATTCTTCATAGCTTCATATAAAAATGTTCTGTCTACCATATCGTAAGCCTTCTCAAAGTCCACACTTACTATTGCTGCTGCACTTGGCTTATGTTTACTTACAACCAGTTTTGTGTTTTTTCTACTGGTATTTTCATCTGAAAACCATTCAATTATATTTCTGTATGTTGTTAGATTCTGGGTTATATTTCTATTGTTTATTCTACCGGTTTGTTCATGACTTACTAGTTGCGGTAAAATATTTTTTAGTCTACTTGTAAAAATTTTTGCTAAAATTTTATAGTCACAGCATAAAAGAGTGATTAGTCTCCAATTACTAAGTGATTTTCTGTTTCCACCTTTGTGTATCAGTGTCAACAAGTGTCACAAATCCATTTCATAATGACAACGCCCTAAAGAAATTCACCAACCAAATGTTTAATTTTCTGCGATGGCCGAGAATCGAACTCGGATCGACTGCTTGGAAGGCAACCATTGGACAAGTGCTACCACTAGGGCTTGGCTCCCTGGGTTCTTGGTATCCACGGAACGACGACATCCGATCTCCTCTAGGTATTGACCAACGCAGCTGGTCGTCATTCAGGAGAAAATCCAGATTGGCGGCGATTAAAGGATCCATGGAGATGGTAAAAGAACACCTGGCTGCAATAAGTGATCCCGACACACAAATATAACACGCTATCTCCGTTTAACACGCTCTGTAAATAGTAAAGAAAACGATACTCTGAAGTGTATTGTATTCTGTGTTCTATTTTCTATTTTGTATACTTTATACTTTTTATATTTTACATTTCATAGCGTTTTCATGTATGTAATCTTATGATCTACTTGGATATCTGTTTTATGTGCAATATTCTTTATGTCAGTTTATGCCCTTCTTACGTTACATGTGCCATATACGGTTGTTCCAATAAGGAAAACAAAATTATGTCATAACCACTGAACCATCGATGCTGTTTATATAATTCTTCTTTTATCAATTGCATACATTAAAGATAAATTAAAATGCCTATTTATATGGCTACGGAATAAACAATATTTCTTTTTACGTTATTGTGTTACGTATAACTTAATAGCTATCCATTGTTAGCAGAGCATAGTTTCGATCTACGGACCTCTGCGTTATGGGCCCAGCACACTTCCGCTGCGCCCCTCTGCTATACGAAACTGATCGCTGTATTACGGAGTCCCAGTTATGGCTTACGTAGCATTTGTAACTGTTGTGTTACTAAAATGCATAAATAGCTGGGACAAAAGCACCGACTGGGACAAAAGCATCGATGCCAAATATTAGGAAATCATTTTTCCTAACAGCACGAGCCGCCTTGGTTTTCTTTGAACCTTCAACCAATAACAACTTTATCACCACCGGTGCTTTAGCAACCACACTTTTAATGGGAAATAGTCTGTTGAACGGAATAATAAAACTTGTTCCTTCCCCTAAAAAGTTAAGAAAAAGAATTGAAGGTGATTTGAATAAAGTTGCTGGTGTATTGTCTTCTTTCTTTTCGTCTTTTATTCTTGCTTTTCTTTCGACCCGGTATTTCAGCTTTGTTAATTATGGCTTTTTCGTTTTTCTCGCGGCGGTATTGAAGTTGTTCTTTTCTTCCAGTCTTGGTCAGGGAATTACTGTTATGTTTTTGTTCCCATTTTTGGAATATTGCTCGCGCTCTATTACTGCATGTTTTTGAATCAGCCGTGGGTCCATGGGAGTCTTTTATCTTTGCGTCTGCTCCGTGTAGCAGTAATATTTCGATCATGTCGATTCTGTTGAATCCGGCTGCTACGTGTAAGGCGGTTTCACCTGAGTCGTCTTGTTGGTTGATGTTGATGATTCTTATTGCGCAAATATGGATGGCAAGATCTTCCAGGCCATATTCGTCTAGATGGTGCAAAACGGTTGTTCCATCTGGTCTTGTAATGTTGATGTTAGTTGGTGTCCATATTAACCTCGCACATTCTTGGTTTTCGTGTGAGATTGCCAACATTAATGGAGTTTCTCCGTTGTAGGTTCGAGCTGTAAATTCGCAGTTGTTATGCTTTAGGATTCGTTGTAACAGTAGATCATTTTCGGCTGCTGCGATATGGCCAATTGTTTTTCCGTGATAGAGTATCTCTGGGTCCAATCTGAAGGATAGTAAGAGAGCGGTAATGTCGTACCTACATCTTCGTACGCTTGTGTGGAGTAGCGTCTGTTCCTCTTCGAATCTTTCATTGAGGAATGTGGCCATCTTCTGTCTTGGCCAACCCTGTTACGTTTTGAACTTATTTTGGATGCACCTTCTTATTACCTGCATTGGGGCTCCCATCATCGTTAATGAAAGTTTACCGTTTTCTAAGTCTATCATGGCTTGTCTTCGCAGTTGGATTTATTCTGCTCGGGCTGCTGATATGGATGTTATCGTTTTCATCCGACAGTTTTTACATGCTTCTGTTTCCCTCTGTTGGTCGTCCGGCTTGTTCCGTTTTTGGGGAGGTTCACACTGAAGATAGGTGTCACTGTCATATCCTAATATAAAATTAACACTGTAGTCACTTTCCATATCGGGTGCTATTCCACTATACGCCGTTAATCCCTCGTTCTCATCATCACTTGATTCACTCCTGTCTTTCAGTTTTTCCATATTTCCGTAAAAATCGTTCTTCTCTGTTTCTATTCCGTTCCATCCCATGTATTGCACTAATTGCGTGTTTCCATCCGCACTTTTCGCACTTTCTTTTGCTCTGCAGTCCTGTTGACTATCCTCACTTTCGGTATCGCTAATAGTGATTAGCTCGTATACCCTCTTCGTCTCCTGATGGATGATGGTTACTTCCATTTTGTTATCCTGAGCGGTGTTGTTATAGGCCGTTTTGAGATGAATTGTTGGTTTGTAATGTGCACTTTGGTTTGCGAAACTTTGTTGGAGTTATGCCGTTGAGACACTGGGAAGAGTTAAGTTTTCACATTTTGCAAAATCTTGCTTATTCAAATATCTTTATGTTGCTTTTTTTTTCTCATATGTTCTTGTTTCTCTGTTCTTAATTTGATAACAGGTTTGTCTTGCATTTAATATGTCCCATTTTCTGTTTTATACTCTTTTTTGGGTGAAATTGTTGTCCACGTCTTGTGTTGCGCTGACATTTGGATTTACCGCAGGGTGAATCGACGAATATCCTGTTTGTTTTCGAACTTTCTTTATTACTTTTTAGTCATTGTTATTTTCTTATGGGGGTCTTGTGTTTTTTTTATTCTTCTTCGTGAGCTAGTTTTTTTCGTTCCTTTGTAGAATACACTGCTTGTTTCATTGTTCTGTTTGTTATTTCGTCTTTCATGGAGGTATTCGACTATGTGTACATTTTTCATTATCGATCACAGATCGATATGGCATTGTCTGGGCTTGGTGACGCGATTTTTTCTACTCCTTCAAGCCTTTCCTTGAGACTTCGCGTACAAGATCGGAGCCTCTTCTTCGGTTTGTTTTGGCTGGCCTTTAAAATGTCGGGTTTGGCGCCGCGGGATTTTGGGTACAAACGTCCGGGGCTGAACGATTACTATTATTTGTAAGTGTGGTTTTACTTTATTTATTTATAAAATTTTTTTTTTTTTTTAAGGAATCATTTAGGGTATGCGCTCTATCGCGACGTTTACCCACTTAAATTCGCCGTTTTCTTTGGTGGCTAGAGTCGAGTAATGATATTTATCATCCCACCCCAACATCTTCTCGTTTTATGCGAGAGTGTCTTCAGGAAGAGAGTGACGATCGCCTGGCCATCACAAGTGCGTCGCAAATCTACAACTATCTTATTTATGGCGTTCTTGTTCCCAAATGTGATTCCACGGATGGATGATTTTATTTTCCGGTGTTTGTGTTATTACTTTTTTTATTATTGATTTTTTTTTTGATTTTGTAGATAAGGTGTTAGTTCGGAATACAATATTGTTATTTGAGTTTGTTTCTTTATCTGTTTTTACTATAAAGTTTCAAGTAGTGGATAATGGTAAGTGAGTTAGTTGCTGGAATGGGGAAAAGTATCTGGTTTTGTAAACAATTTATTTTTTTTTTCGATTTGGTGGATTCAAAAAAATAATCAACTTAATTGTTGAGCTTTTAAATGCTGGTAAGTGCGTTATTTACTGCGGGCTGCTAATTTAGTATAAAATAACTAACTTGTCAAGGGCTACGTTTAGTGGCTACTTTTAATTTCAATGACCTTGGGAATTTTACTTTTTGGCTGAATTACTGCTGTCTGTTTCTGACATGCAACGACATAGGTCTTCCCAAACCATGCCATACCCGACGACGTAAGTACACATGGTGTGTTTACCTGTACATCGTTTGCGTGTGTCAGTTTCTTTGATAAATGGGTAGATTAATGAATTTGGTGCACTTGGTCGGGGAGGGCGCATTTGACCTTGTGTTTCTGTTGTCAGTTGTGCGGGGGCGGACGTGCTTATGAACGGTTGTTCGATGGCTATGTCTGAATGGTAATTTGTTTCTCGTCCCGGTATCATTGATGCGAGTTCGTGTCCTTCCTCTATGCCATCGTCTTATCTTCTTGTAAATTTCCGGTTTCTGCAGATATGTTCTTTAATCTTCGAGACGGGGTTGCAAATGAAGAAGATCCGTAAGCATACGAGGAATAGCACAAATCCAATCGCTGATAGACCAATTATTTTCAATTTGTCCAACCATGAGAACATGTGGCCTATTTGATTATCTTGTTGTTCTGACATCACAATATCTCCAACAGAATTGGAATTTCCTTCTTGCATTCTGCCTACTAGGTCATTCAGGATATTTAATTGTTCCATCTCCATTGTCTCGTGTGCTGGATGACTTTTCAGCGAGAAGTCGAAATCATTAAGGTGGAGTTCTTCAAATTCTGTAATGAGGTCTAGATTAGGCATGTGAATGCTAGGTTTCTGGCGTATCCAATCTCCTGTTGTAGAGTTGTGTTCCCAGATGTGTGGATTTCCATTCAAATTCACTAACGGTGTTTTCCAAAAACAATCGGAAAATGAATGAATTGACCATCCATCTGTTCCGATCGTACAGTTCTTTCCTTCGTAAGTAAAGAACGGTTGAAATCCACATTTTGTTTCATTTGCTGATATAAAAATTCTGTTGGCTTCGCATTGCTGAAGTGTCATTGCTTGACCGAAGCCTTGTAGTCTCGTGCAGAGAGGTAAACCTACTGCTGCTGCGGCCAAAATTCCGTTGGTTTGAGCTAATATAACAGCCTGCGTTCTTTTGATTGCCGATAGTTGACAATAAACATTTCGAATTTCTTTTGCGAGTTTGTTCTCGTGTTCCGTTTCAATGCTGATTTTATATCGGTCGTGCATCTTATTTATTTCATATTTAACCTTGTCGTTGAATTCTTCGATGTTTTTAGGTAGACCGCTTTCCAAATTTTCATTAATTAATGACTCTTCAGTTTTCTGATCCATTAACAGGGACTCTGCTGGCGGTAAATTTTGAATATTGTTCTCCTCGATGGCCTGAATTTGATTTTCTTCTGTTGTAGACGTTATTTCTGTTGTAGTGAATGGGGCCATTCTGGCTGTCTGTGTTGACGATTGTGGGGTCATTGGACTCTCTTTCACTGTCGTCGTACTTTGCGTAGTTGTGCTTGGTAGGTGCGTAGTCCTAGTAGTAGTGGTAGGTTTAGTGCTTGTTGACGTGATCATTGGCTTTGTAGTTGCTGGGGGTTTTGTTGAAGTTGACGTCATACTGGGCTTAGTTGTAATTTTATGCGTTGTTGTGGGTTTGTTTGTTGCTGTGTTTGTAACTGGCCTAATTGTAGTCGTAGTTTTTACCGTTGTTTTTGTCGTTGTTCCCAATGTTGTATTTATTGTGGGCTTCGTAGTTGTTGTAGCGCTTGTCGTTGTTGTGGATTTTTCTGTTGTGGGCGTGGTAGAGGGCGGAGTCAATGTTCCATTCCTTTCTGATTGGTTGTTGACTTCCCTTTTCATTAGTGATGGAATGGATGGGAGTGTTTTCCCGTCCAATGGCTGTTGAGTGTGTAGTGCAATGATGGCTGCCACTGAAAGCGTTTTTGGCTGTTGTGGGTTCCGATATTCGAAGCTAAAATGTTGTTTCTGGCTGGAGCTGTGACAATGCCCCATGCTCACTCTTCCCACTCTCTGTGTTAGGCACTTTCTGGCTGATGAGGGTGAATGTAACCCAGTTCTATCTGTTGCCATAAGCTGTCCTGTGTGCTCGAATGTGCCCCAGATTGAGCTGGTGTTAGCGCATTCCTGGAGGACTAACATTGTCGTATTGGCTTTGATACAGGTGTTTGTATTAAAGGTCTGATGGTGAAGTCAGATGTATATTCAAAAGGTTGTCCACTTTCTGTTGCTTTGCTACAGTTGGCTACCGTAGTTTGTGATTGCACCAATGGGTCGTTGCTGCTTACCAGTTTTCTTAGTTCTTCTTGACATCGCGGCCACTCTTTGTCACATTCTTCCAACGTCATTTGTTTGTTTACTTCGTGGTGTGTTAGACATTTTTTATTTGGTGTTTTTCCATTTTTCAATAGTCCCCAGGCAATCATGTCCCAGATTATATTTCCACTACCGTGATTAGTTTCTAAAATTCCTCCGAATATGGCGAATTAATCGTTGTTGTGATTGCCTTTCGTTGTTCTTGCTTCTTGCACACTATTGTGTTTTTATTTTGAATGAAGGGTCCTTCCTGCTGGGTTGTGATTAACGGTCCAAAAGGGCTTTCAATTGGGTCATCCGGTTTTTCCTGCCGTAGCGTGATTTGTTCCGCTACAGAGTTGAGGGTGTGGTATTGTTTTATTGCATAGCCCTTCGCCTGTCGGGGTGGCTGTAAAACTCAGTCCCGCTGGTCTGGTCTGCATATTGTTATCACCACACTTCTTGTCGTTCACCATTTACCAGCATTCCAGTGGGGTTATTAGTTTAGTTTCTTGTGAATATATTGTGTCGAAGGATCCAATCCAAAATGATATTGTTATTTTCTTCGTTCTTATCCATTGTTTGCACGTCCAGCCTTTTCAAGAAGCTGCTGGTTTCTGCGTCGTTTTTAAAGTGTACAGCGTGGGTATTCTGAGTAAGTGTGCTGTATCTGTTTCCTTGTTGTTGTAGTAATATGGTGCTTCTATATATAAAATTCTGCTGGTCTTTATATTGTTACAGTCGCATACGGTTGAATAGATGGGATACGTTCATGGAATGATGGTGAGCAAGTGGATGAATAATAGTATCAGTTCCATCTGTGAAGAGAAAATTTGAAGGTTTCTTAGAATCTCGATACTCCTTGACGTTACCGTAAGTTGTATCGTGGATTCGTCATTCTAGTTTATGCAGGTTTGCTTGGTGTGGGAAAAGGAATGTTGGTGCGATGATCATATAAGATGCCTCTTCGGTTGCACGAACTGGACGCGTTTCAGGATTAAGTTGTTTTTTGTCGTTACTGAATTGTTTTCTTGGTCTTCCTGGCCCCCTTCGTACTGTTTCTTTTTTCAGTTGGTTTGTCGCGTCTGATGTTCCTTCTGCTCCTAGGTTTCCTGGGACGTAAAGTTGCATGCGGTTGACGTGTACTATCGATTTCAGTTTTTCATTGTTGGCGTGTTGAATCTCGTAAGTGAGATCTGAGAAACTTCTGGTGATTTTGAATGGAAAATTCCAAGACCTTTTACTTTCACTTCCAATTTCTCTCTCGAAACTTAAGCTCTTTTCCTGAAGACTTTCCCTCTCGAAACTTTCGCTTTCTTTTTGAATAATTTCATTTGCTCTCTCAAGTTGTACTTGTTTCCTTCATCGCTCGATCTTTGATTTGCTCTTTAGTCTTTCACTTTCCTTTCGAATATTTTCAAGCTCTCTTATAACAATTTCTTTCTCCGTTGCCCTTGTTTCTACTCGTGCTAGTGTCACTATGGGAATACGGCTTAGGGTGTCGCCGTTTTGGTGCGACTTCCCAGGCCGGTACCCAATGACGATGTCAAATTCTTGTAGTTTGAGTGCCCATCTAGCTAATCTTCCAGCGGGTTCTGCCTTGCTCATGAACCATTCCAAAGATCTATGGTCTGTAAATACGGTGAATCTGCGTCCGTATAGATATGTCCTAAACACATCGATTGCGTGGATGATTGCGTAAGCCTCTTTCTCTGTGGTTGACCACTTGGCCTCGCGGTCGTTCAGATGTTTAAAGCTTTACGCTATGACGACTTCCGCGCCGTCTGATACACGGGGTTCCTGTACGTCGGACTCCGCTGAATCCGCTGATTGAGGTAGAGTCTGCATCTGAGCCAAGACTGCTCCTATTCCGTATCCTGAAGCATCTGTGTAGATCATAAATTCGCGCGTGAAATCTGGATACCCTAGGATAGGTCTAGTTATGAGACAGTTCTTGATACAATCAAAGGCGTCCCTTTGTTCCTCTCCCCATTTCCACTCGGCTGATTTTCTCGTTAGCGCTGTCAATGGGTGGGCTTTATCAGCAAAAGCCCGGATGAATTTTCTGTAATAGCTAGCCAAACCTAAAAATGAGCTCAATTCTTTCACGTTTTTGGGAGCTGGGTATTTGATGATTGCTTCTAGCTCTTTCGTACTCGGTGTTATTCTTTTTTTCGAAACAATGTATCCTAAATAATCTAACTCTTCTTTGAAAAATTCGCATTTCTTTCTTTTTAACTTGAGTCCTGCGTCTTTAAGAAGCTTAAACACTGTTTCTAGATGTGTCACATGCTCCGTAATATTATTACTGAACACTATGATGTCATCTAGATAAACCAATGCAAATTTGAACAATACTGATTTCAAGATGTTATTCATTGCTCGTTGGAAATTGCTTGGTGCATTTGTTAATCCAAATGGCATTCTATTAAATTCGTATTGTCCAAATTCACAGATGAATATGGTTTTGTGTTTATCGCTTTCTTCTAACTCGATTTGCCAGTAGCCGCTCAGTAAGTCCAATGTTGAGAAGTAAACTGATCCACTCAATGCATCAATGGTGTCATCAATTCTTGGTAATGGGTATTTATCTTTTACAGTTATTTTGTTTAATGCCCTATAGTCAATACACATACGCATTTCTCTATCTTTTTTGGGTACCATTACTATGGCTGCTGCGAATGGACTGTGACTTTTCCCAATAATCTTGTTACTTATCATTACTTCAATTTTTGTTTTGACGATAAGTTTCAATGCTTCTTGTGTTCTGCGCAATCGTTGAGTAATTGGGGCGTTGTATCCTATGTTAATGGATGTTTTACGTCAGTTGCTAAACCCAAATCTGATTCTTTTTCTGCAAATAGAGCTTCGTGTTTTTTCAATAGGATTTCGATTTTAATGCGTATCTCGTCTGAGATGGTGTTTGCTTCACAATCTTGGGTCTGTCTAATTCGCTTGGATTTCTTGTTATTGTCTGATTGGGAGAAAGATTCAAGGCTGCGATAATCTGTTTCGGTATGGCCATTGTTATAGTTATTTTCTGTTGAACGGTGTGGAATGAGTCGAATGTGGATGCCTGCTTTGCCAAACGTTAGGTTGTATATTGGGTGTATGTTCCACTTGGTTACTTTCCAAAGCTGTGTTCTATCCCAAAATGGTCGTAGTTAATCCGCCTATTTCTAGTATTAATTTTTACATTGTTACTCGATAAAAAGTCTAATCCTAAAATGCAACTTTCGTTTAAGTTTTCCATGATATATTCCATGGAATATATCATATATAATCCATCATGTATAAACAGATCCGATATTATCGGTATCTGTTGTGTCGCCGTCAATTCTCGCGAATGCGGATGTTATCTGTTGCTTTCTATATTCTTTTATTCTGTTTTCCAGATACTTGATTTTTTCTTCTCTGTCTCCTGCCTGTACGTTGGTTTTTTTTGTAATTCCGTTTCAAGAATTTTATTCTTTGTAGTACTATCTTTCAGGCTTCTTCGTAAACCGGCTTTTTCTGTTAAGGTTTTTTCAAGGATCTCTCTTGTTTGTTTGTTTTTCTGTCAGAAGTTGCTCCGCGGTTTCTAACCTCGTAACCAGTTGTTTTCTTTCACGTTCAAGTTGGCTAATTATTTCTTGTCCTTCTCTTTCAACAGCTATGTTGTTTTCCTCTCTTTTCCGTAAAAGGTTTTGCAATTGATTTTCTGTTGCAGTGGCAGTTTCAAGGCTTGTTTCTAATTCGCTGATTTGATTGGCAGATTTTTCAAGGGAGTTTTTGAGTGTTTCGTTACTTTCTTGGAGTTGCTCAAGGGAACTACTTAAGGTGTATTTGAAACTCTTTGCCTTTTTCTTGTTGCTATCTAGCTGTTTTCGTAAGCTCTGTAACTCGAAATTGAGGTTAGACGAATATTTTTCTCTGCAATCTGCGCAAGTACTATTTCTTTTTGCAAAACACTGACGGTGCCGAACAGGAATTCTTTCTCTTTACCATGCACAATACTAATCTGTTGTAATAAACTGTCAAGGTTTTCGGTGTTGCCACCGAGGGATTCTATGTAATCGTTAAGTGTCTTTGTGGTGTTTGTAATAGTTTCACATTTTTGGGAGCTGGGTATGTGATGATCGCTTCTAGCTTTTTCGTACTCGGTGTTATTCCTTTTTTCGAAACGATATATCCTAAATAATCTAACTCTTCTTAAACTCTCTTAAAAAATTCGCATTTCTTTCTTTTTAATTTTAGTCCCGCGTCTTTTAGAAGCTTAAACACTGCTTCTAGATGTGTCACATGTTCAGCAATATCATTACTGAACACTATGATGTCATCCAGATAAACCAATGCAAACCTGAACAACACTGATTTCAATATGTTATTCATTGCTCGTTGAAAAGTGCTTGGTGCATTTGTTAGTCCAAATGGCATTCTATTGAATTCGTATTGTCCAAGTTCACAAATGAAGGCGGTTTTGTGTTTGTCACTTTCTGCTATCTCGATCTGTCAGTAGCCACTTAGTAAGTCCAATGTTGAGAAGTAAACTGATCCGCTCAATGCATCAATGGTGTCGTCAATTCTTGGTAATGGGTATTTATCTTTTACGGTTATTTTGTTAAGTGCCCTATAGTCAATACACATACGCATCTCTCCATCTTTTTTGGGAACCATTACAATTGCTGCTGCAAATGGGCTGTGACTTTCTCTAATAATATTGTTATTTAACATTACTTCAATTTCTGCGCAATCGTTGAGTTATTGGGGCGTTATATTCTATGTTTATGGAATGTTTTACATCAGTTGCTAGTCCTAAATCTGATTCTCTTTCTGCAAATAGAGCTTCGTGTTTGTTCAATAGATGTTCGATTTTAATGCGTATCTCGTCAGAGATGTTAGTCACTTCATTTTCTTGGGTTTGTCCAATTCGTTTTGATTTTTTGTTAATTTCCGATTGGGAAAAAGATTCTAGGCTGCGATAATCTGCTTCTGTCAGATCGTTGTTGTAGTTACTATCTGATGAACGGTCTGGGAGGAGTGGAATATTAATACCTGCCTTGCCAAAAATTATGCTGTATACTGGGAGTGTGTTTTTTCCAAAGCTATGTTCTTTTCCGGAATGATCGTAATTGATCTGCCTGTTTTTAGTATAAATTTTTACATTGTTGCTGGATAAGAAGTCTAATCCTAATATGCAAGTTTCGTTTAAGTTTTCCATAATAAAGAAATCATGCTTAATGACGTGATTGGTGTTAATGGTGATTGAAAATCCATATTTCCCTTTTGATTTTAGTATTTCTTCTGACACCGTTCTAAATATTGGCGAAGGGGAGTCTTTAACTTGTTTAAGTTCTTCATACTCCTTTAGATTAAAAAATATGTCTGAATCTAAACTGGCTGCTGCTCCTGTGTCTACTAAAGCCTTAATTTCTTTTCCAAAAATTCTAATGGGTATACGTATTAGTTTGGGTATCGCTATTTCTAAATTTTGTGTTGGAGGGTTGTTTGGTAGGGATATTGTGTTTACTGCATTGGACGGTGGTTCGGGTTGTTGATACGTGCTATATCCGTCCAACATTCTCGCGCAATGTGTCCTCTTTTATTGCACTTGTGGCAGATAATAATTCTATTTCCTAGGTTGTCAGTGTCCTTGGTTGATTTTGTCGTGGCTGTGGGTATTGATGAGTATAGGATGGGTTTTGATGATACACCTGTTGATTGTTATGTGGTTGAAAGTTCGGTCGATTGTAGTGTATCGGTCTGTTGTTGTACGGAGGTCTCTGGTGTGTTTGTTGGTAAGTTGGGTAATTAGGTTGCCTATACCCCGTGGAGGTACCTTCTCTTCTTGGTGAAGTATAGTTGGTGCGGTATGGGCTGTTATCTCTGCTTCGATTGAAGTTTTGGTCACTACTGGAGCCTCTGCTATTCGGTCTCTCGTGAAATCGAACTCGCGGATTTTGTAGTCTGGAGTATTGATCACTTGATCGCGAAGAAGATCTTTGCTCGTATTGATCTGCGGCTGCTATGGTTATATCGGTATCCTGTGACAATTCACGATTTTTATTAGTATTTTCGAGTTCACGTATTTTTTGTTTTAGGAATTCGATTTCTGTCTTTTGTTGTGAAAGTTCGTTATCTTGTTGTTTCTCGTGATGCGTTATCCCTGCGATTACCGCGTTTATTTCTTTCTCTTCTGCAGTCTCCTTGCTATATAGGATGCCTTCGGATATGATTATTTGTTTACATAACTGATCAAAATCTTCGGGGTCTTCGGGCATTCTGAAATAGAGTTCGGCTCTTAACTTTGGTAAGATGCCTTGCATCAGAATTTTGATTTTGGTATAATCTCTCATTCTTTTGACTGTGTTTATGAGTCGACCTTCGACAATGGTTTGGTTTTGGTCCGATTTTTCTTCTTTGCCTTCAATGGACTCGTAGAGACTGTTGATTCTTGAGATAAAGGCTTTGCATTTCTCCTCAGGTTTTTGCTTTAGTGTTGACAACTTTTTTCTTTGTGCTGCTAAGTCATATGCATCCTGGAACCTTGCAATGATGGCGGTTTTCCATTCGTCATAACTTAAGTCGTCACCTGGTTCTTCTACGTAGTTTCCATGCCATTCTAGGGCATCACCTTTTAGTCTGTCGAAGAAGAATCGTATTTTTTGGTTGTCGTCCCAGTCGTTGTTGCGTGCTACATGTTCTGCGTCCTTTAGCCATTCTGTTATTAATTTATCAGTACTTTTCCCTTTGAAAATTGGAATTGATTTCTTGTCTTCCCTCGAAAGTAAACCGACTTTTTCTGCTAAGGTTTTTTCAAGGATCTCTTTTGTCTCTTTTGTTTCTGTCAGAAGTTGTTTGTTTGTTTCTAAAGCTGCTTTTATCTGTTGCTCGGTGGTTTCTAACTTCTTAACCAGTTGTTTTCTTTCACCTTCAAGTTTGCTAATTATATCTTGCCCTTCTCTTTCAACAGCTGTGATATTGTCTTCTTTTTTCCTTAAAAGGATTTGTAGTTGGTTTTCTGTTGCTGTGGCACTTTCAAGGCTTGTTTCTAATTCACTGATTCGTTTGGCAGATTTTTCAAGGGAATTTTTTAGTGTGTTTCGTTACTTTCTTGGAGTTGTTCAAGAGAACTACTTAGGATGTATTTGTAACTCTTTGCCTTTTTCTTGTTGCTATCTAGCTGTTTTCGTAAGCCCTGTTATGTGTGCAAATACTACTTCTATTTGTAAAATACGGCTGGTACCTAATAGGAATTCTTTTTCTTTACCATGTACAATGCTAATTTGCTGCAATAAACTGTCAAGGTTTTCAGTGTTGCCACCGAGGGATTCTACGTAGTCTTTAAGTGTCTTTGTGGTGTCTGTAATAGCTTCTGCTGTTATACCACTTGGTACTTGTAACGTTTGCTCTAACAATGAATATGAATACAATTGTAATGCGTTGTGGGTCTCTTTAATAACTTCTTGTTTCTTGGTTTCTATTTGTTGGATTTTTGCTTTTGTCGTGGTGGTCTGATTTTGGTTTTGGTGTTGTGTGAGGTTTTGTTTTGTTCTAAATTTTGTTCAAATTCTAAGTCCACAAGAGTTTTCCAGTGGTCTAAAAAATTTTCTCGATGACAGTTGGGATTTTGGTTGGTTGTGTTTGATTCGGGAAGTACAGGGTACAACGGTGGAGATAATTTGTCGACAATATTTGGATACAAGGTATTCTCTTTACGAGTAGTCTCTGGTACAATATGATCAAGCGGCATTCGCTTACCTTTGATGGTGTTCCTTGGTCTAGTAGAGTTGTTGCAGACTCGTCGGGGAAGTGTAGAGCACAATCACTGAAATAAGGTACGGGTAAGAAACTTTGTACTGGACAACAAGTGTGGGTCTCGTTGGGACCTCCAATTGTAAAGTTCCTTATACCTCGTGTATTACAGTGGATTTGCCGAAACAATTCCGAATTTCATGGTACAAACATGCAGTATTTATACTACTTAAGAACACACAAATTGAAGGTAAAATGGGAGGGGATACGTTCACTTTCACTTGTGAACCGCTTGAGGGGTGTGGAGGGTGTGGCTGTCTTTGGATAGCCTTTGGGCTCGTTACAGTTGTCTCCCGAAAAATATGAAGAATGGCCTGTGTTGCAGTGTTGATTGCTTTGCTGTGTTATAAGCGAAAGTGACGAATGGAAGATATTTGTCCCCGTTTTGGGGTTCGTCCGTCGTAACGCTAAAGCTAACATATCACATAAGATCCTGTTGAGCCGTTCTACTAACCCGTCTTTTTGGTTATGGTATGCAATTGTTCTTATTTGTTTGATTTTGAATAATTTGCAAATATCTTGGATTAGGCTCGACAGAAAGTTTGTCCCTTCATCTGTTAGGATGAATTCGGGGGATACATATTTGGTAAAAATATCATTAACCAAGGCTCTAGCAATTGTTTGGGCAGTTTGATCTCTCATTGGTACTGTAAAAACGAAACGACTGGCATAATCTGATAGGACTAAAATATACCTATGTCCCTTTGCGCTTTCTTGAATTGAACCCACAATATTGTAGCGCCAATGGACTTTGTCGCCGATCGCATGATGCCCCAAGTCAGGCGTAGGCTAGCATTGCCGGTCTGGCCGGATGTCGGGAGCCTTAAAAGCCCGACTCTGATAAGCCAGAGGGTTTAGTTAGTTGATAGTTGAACAGTAGTCAAGTAGTCATCGATTGAGTTGTTGTGTCATAGTGTTCGATAGTTGATTGAGTTGTAACCTGTTGTTTAGTGCTGTATCTTGTTAAGTGGGTATAATAAACGAACCTTAACCCAGAGTTGTTACATGGTGGAGATGCTCCTGCGTTCTTACCTGGTCAACTGCACGTTTAACTCAGGTAGGCGTTTGTTGTGAGGGGTCTCTGGTAGTCGAACCCAGCAATTTATTGTTGGGCACGAAGCCACAACAACGGTCTGAGAAAAACGTGTGATTGGCAGTGAGTCGCAGTGGCTCCTCGTTTGGATGTCACACGGGAGAGGTGTGATTTCAGACGCCGGGGAAAGGGGTCGTCGAAGAGCAGCTGAGGAGGCGGCGAAGGAGATTCAAACCTATTACACGGGTTTGAGGCCGGCGTCACCTCTAAGTGCAGCGGCGCGAGCTTCAACAAGATTTCAGGAGGCAGGTGCAACATCAGTGCGATCTAAGGGGCGGTCGAGAGGTCCCCCTGGCGTGGTGAGTGAGCTCACTTTCGGGCGCAAAGGTACGTGGGTGACCAGAGAGGCGTCCCAACAAGGAGATATCCCAGACCTGACGCAGTTTGAGTTGGATTCCGAACCACAGGGTAAGGAATTCGTGGATACTCAGAGTCACCAGGTGTCAGAGAGACAAGAAACCAGGTGTGCTGCGGGAAGAGGGGGATTCGAGCCGACGGCTGCACATGAGCATCGTGAGCGTTCCCGTAGGGTTGGGAGCGAGGTTGACACACGATCCGAAGTGGGAGAAGAGGAACGACAGGAAGAGCGGCGGGTCAACCGAGACCAGAAATTGCATACGCGACGACTGGAGGTAGACGACGCTGCGTCGTTCATCCCGAAAGTAGCAGGGCCCGTAAGTCAGGAAACGAACAAAATACAAGCCATTCCGGCGAAGAGGAGGCGGCGGAAGGCGGAGGCCGTTAGCAGCGATCAAGGGTCGCGGGCTCGGCAGACTATCGAAACGAACTCGTTCGAGACACAAGAGACGGTGACCGAAAACCAGGAAGGGGCGCGTCCAGTGTCAGTGCAGGCGGAAGGCGCTGCCGACAGGAGAAGCGCGGTTGGCGTGGAAGCCGACACCACTGGCCTCACCGAGAGATCTTCGGTGCCGACAGCAGGCAGCTTTCGACGGAAGAACACAACGCGGTGGAAGAGCGAGAAGTGGGCTTGGAAAGAAGAAGCCCGCGCGATGGTCTACGACCTATGGCGTCTAGCACGTCGCACGCAGCGGTCTTGGTCAGGCCAGAAAGAAGTGGATTCAGTGTTGGGGATTCACCAAGGCGGCAATCCATAGCCCAAGAAGAGGAACTAGCTTGGGACCATTTTCTGGCTGAGGAGGAAGACATGGTGGAGAGGCCGATCATTCAGTATAAGGAGCCGGAGAAATTCCTTGGCACGGCCAAGGAAAATGCTGTGGAGTGGATTGACCGATTCGAAAGGATAGGTCGCCACAACAGATGGACCAATAATGACTTGGCGAGAGCGATAGACGTGTCGCTCGAAGAGGCGGCCTACAAGTGGATTGTAGGCCTAGAGGCGCGGAACGCGCGCCCAGAACACTGGGAAGACCAGAGAGAGAGATTTGTGGGGGAGCAAGGGCCAGCGCGCTAGAGGGAAGTGCCTGGACTCAAAACGTTGTTTCTGAACCAGTTTTTTGCAGTGAACTTAAAAGCGACAAATGGAGAGGAAACTGTGGATGAGAGTCCAGGGGAAGGACGAGGACCTAGCAAAATACTACCACGACGTTATGGACTTGTGCCGCATCGTGCAACCAGATATGGCGGAAAAAGTTTGTATTGACCACCTGTCACGAAAGGCTGTATGTGCTTGGAATCACGACCTGCGAGGAGTTGTTCGAAAAGACAAGACTCCATGCAGATGCTGTGAAAACGGCCTACGAATGGGGCTATGAAAATGCACGCCGGGAGGGTGAGAAAGCTCCTATCGGGGCAGTAGGCCTTAATAAGATGCAAGAGCTCCAGCGGCAAATACAGGAGCTGCGGGATGAGCTGACGAAGGCAAGAGGGCAGACGAGAAGGCAGAGCATCGACGACTGAAAAGGCGAAAGGAATCGGAAGACAAAGAAAAATAATCCGTTCCGATGCTACAATTGCAATGAAGAAGGCCATATGGCAAGAAATTGTCCTAAAGAAAAGAGTCGAGAAAGCACGCCAAGGCCTACAAAGCCTACGAAGCCGGAGAGGGAGGAGCCAAAAGCAGCCTGTGCTGTGATTGGCGGAGAACCAAGTAAAGCAATTGGACAGCAACAGCCTACAGAGGTAATCTGGATTGGTGGTTGTCCAGTGGAAGCTTTAGTGGACACGGGAGCGGTCATTTCCGTCATCACGCCGTCATTAGCAAGCAAGTTGAACCTGAAAATCACCCCATGGGATGGGCCCCGGCGGATGGTCAGCCTATGCAACCGAGAGGAAAAGTTGCGCTGACAGTGATCAATAAAAACTCGTCGGTGGAAGGGGAAGCCGTTGTGCTGAAGACTTTCGGACCCGACTTCATTATGGGAAAAAATTTGTTAAAGCTCTTTAAAGAGCTAAAAATCTGCTTCAGTAGCCCTCGACGGTGGAGCTCGGAGCGATTGAGATCGGAACTGCCGGAGGCAGAGATGACATAAGGAAGGTGACCGCAACAGTGCGGGTCACGGTGCCAAAGAGAAGTGCGGTACCGGTGAAAATGTCTATCCCAGACGGAGGAAACAAGGACGCAATTATGCTCCTCCGCACGTCGAAAAAGCTGCTTGAAAAAAGTGGCTTATCGGCGGGGCACGCGTTAATCGACTGTACCAAGTCGAACGCGGTTGTTCACGATATGAACGTGGATCACACGGATCATGTGATTGTGGAAGGAACATCCCTCAGAAAATTGGTGGCTCTCGACCAGAGCAGCAGTTTTCCCCTGGAGATGGAAGATGGACGTACAGCCGGAAGGGGCAGCGCTCGGCAGGGAAAGCTGAAATACCCGGCTATGTTCGAAGAATGTGTGGCGAAGACACTGGCAGGGGAGGATCGTGAGGACCTTATTTCGCTTCTGATGAGTTTCCAAGATGTGTTCGCTGAAGGCAGCGATTGCCTTGGGCAGTGTACTGTCTTGGAGCATGCTATACCTACGGGTAATGCAGCGCCGATCAAACAGTTACTAAGGCGACGCGCCTGGCAGGAACGAGAGCTCATTAAGGCAGAGGTAGACAAGATGCTGCGGCAAAGGGTTATTGAACCTGTGCAAAGGCCCTGGTCATCGCCAATCGTCCTTGTGAAAAAGAAGGATGGGAAGTGGTGATTCTGCCTCGATTACAGACGTTTAAATGACGTAACGACGAAGGACGTCTATCCACTTCCGCGCATCGACGATGCGTTATCGAAGCTGGAGGGAGCGACGGTTTTCAGTATTGTAGACCTTCAGAGCGGGTACTGGCTGGTTCCAGTTGCCGAAGGAGACAAGCCAAAGACAGCGTTTGTGACGCCTGACGGCCTTTATCAGTTCCGTGTGATGCCATTTGGATTGTGTTTAGCATCGAGCACATTCCAGCGGCTCATGGATATGGTATTGGCAGGGCTTAAGTGGACCGATTGCCTTGTGTACATAGATGAAGCAGTCATCTTTGGGAGGGATGCAAAGGAACATCTGGAGACGCTCGGAAAGGTCTTGTCATGCTTCCGGAGGGCGAATTTAAAGCTGAAGACCGAAAAGTGTGCCTTCGGGAATGAGCGTGTGCGAATGTTGGGCCACGTCGTGAGCCGAGCCGGAATTGAACCAGATCCTGACCACTGCAAAGGCATCGAAAAGTTCCCTGGCCCAAACCTCAATGCTAGTGAAAAAGTAAAGAGGAAGTGGGTGAAGAGCTTTGTAGGCCTTTGCTCTTTCTATCGCAAGTTTGTGCCGAACTTCGCCAAGACGGCGTATCCACTCACGGCAATGGAGGGAAAAGGAATGTTCCGGTGGGGAGAGCCAGAGCAGAGTAGCTTTGCAGAGTTGAAGGCGGCGCTGGTAAAGGCAGGTCGGCTGGCGCATCCAAATTATGCAAGGACTTTTGAGGTACACCCAGACGCTTGCGACTACGGAATAGGCGCAGCGTTGATGCAAGACAGGGATGGACATGCCATGCCAATTTGTTTTGCGAGCCGAGTGTTAAACAAGTCCGAGAGGAACAACTTCATCACTGAAAAGGAGTGCCTGGCCATTGTATGGGCCATGAAAAAGTTTCGCCCATATATCTAGGGAACGAAGGTGGCGGTGAAGACAGATCATCATGCCCTGTGCTGGTTAATGACAAAACAGGAGTGGCAGACTAGAACGATGGAGTTTGTCGTTGCAAGAGTACGACATAAGCATCTGCTACAACAAGGGAAGTCTCCATGAGGATGCAGATGCCCTGTCGCGTTACCCAATACAAGAGGGGGTGGAGAAAGAACACGTGACACCTATCCCAGCTGCGGCCATGGCGATGGACGTTCATTCCTGGACTGACGGACAAGATCGTGTAAAGCAGTGGAAGCGGATCAAGCAGGGGATGATCAGCAACACTTCCAGGCGATACGGGAACTTTGTGCTGAAGGAAGGCTTGTTCTACCTGAGAACGATCTGGTTCGGACAAGAATTTGACCGGCTCTGCGTGCCGCCAGAGAAACGGAAGGAAGCACTGTCGTTGGTTCATGATTAGCCTACGGCGGGGCGCCTAGGGCAAGCAAGAACTCTGGAGAGGGCTCGGCAGAGGTTTTACTGGCCGAAGATTAATAGAGCAGTGACCCGGTATGTTAAGGCATGTAAAAGTTGCCAGACACGGAAGCCGGATCATGGGAAGAAGAAAGGACGCATGGAGATCACGCAAGTGGGAGGACCATTCGAGAGGATCGGGATAAACGTCCTCGTTCCATTCCCGCGATCACGAAGCGGGAATAAAAACGTGATCGTTGCCATTGACTACCTTACTAAGTGGGTAGAAGCGAGGGCCATACCGGATTCCACGGCTCTGCAAATAGCAAAATTCTTCGTCGAGGAAATTGTGTTGCGGCATGGATTTCCGCGAGAGCTGACGTCCGACCAAGGGAAGTGTTTCACGGCAGAAGTAGCCCGTGAGGTGTTCGCCCTTCTTTGACTTTCCCATCGGATGTCCGTACCTTACCACCAACAGGCCAACGGTCTTGTGGAGCGACAAAACAAGACGCTGGCGACCATGCTGGCGATGTATGTGGACGAAAATCACGAGGACTGGGATGAATTCCTCGGGTTTGTCACCTTTGCCTACAACTCGGCGCGCCAAGATAGCACCAACCACACACAATTCATGCCGGTGTATGGGAGGGAAGCATTAATTCCGACGGACCTGCTAGCGGCGACGGGGCCGAATCAAACAAAGCTTGCCGACCCAAAGGAACTGATGAAGGCGTTGTCTAATTTGAGGGAAGAGGTCAGAGATAGACTGGCCCTGGTGCAGCAGCGGTGCAGCAGCCAGAAGTCTCAGTATGACACCAGAGTGAGTGAGGCACCGGTATACGAACCCGGTGTCCTGGTGTTAATCTTCTGGCCGCAGAGGAAGAAAGGTCTCGCTGAAAAGTTACTGCACCAGTACGTAGGACCTTTCAAAGTGATCAGGCAGATCACTGAACTAAACTACAAACTTCGAAAGCCTACTGGGAAGAGAACCATTGTGGTCCATGTTTCTCAAATGATGAGGTTTGTTATAGAGTCAGATGACGAATCCGATGGCGTGGTGGAAGCTGAGACCGTGACGCGTGCCAACACCAGCGAGGGACCACCAGAAGGCGATACCACGGCAGTGGCCGAGGAACCGGAGGCAGCGATGGAACCGGAGGCGGCGGTGCGTACTGGCACGAGTCCTGAGAGATTGCTGGAAAGCGACACCGCGGCAGTGGTTGGACAACCCGAGACGAAAGGCGCAAGGAGAAAGGCGAAGCGCCGACCATTGGAATTGATAGAGGAGGAAGATTTTGGCGAAGGCCTACAAGTGGAAGAGGAGCCAAGGCTTGGGATTCAAGAGGAGGTGGAACCGTCACCGGGGCGTCCGATCCGACAAAGACGGGCACAAGGATGGATGAAGAACATGCTGGTTTTATCAGTGATCTGTACCATTGGACAGATGGTCCAAGCGCATGAAATGAAAGGCAAGTTCGTGGTGACAGAAGGAGCTGTTTTTCATCCAGAGGGAACCCTAGCGTTAGGCGATTCCGAATGGATCGTCATTTACGACGTACCGACGAAACGCACAGAGCAGGTGATTAAGCGCATAACCAACTGGGTGGATGAGATGTTACGAGCTTTCGACAAAGTTGCGATGGGGAATTTTCCAATGGAAGTAAAGCCATTTTTAGAAGAACCTGCGTTCGACTTAGTCGAGATCAAGACAATAGCAGAGCGGCGACGACAGGAGTTCAGAGAGCTAGAGAGAGCCCTGAAGGGCGATGGTACTCGGCAGAAGCGCGGGCTGTTCGACGCTGGAGGCAAAGTACTTATTAAAGTGCTGGTTATTTGGGACCACTACCACCCAGGAGCTAGAATCGGTGCATTCAAGGCTCGAATTTTACCACAAGAAGGGCCTGGAAGTAGTACATCTTCTTCAGGAGCAAGCAACACTCCTGAATGTCATGTTGGGACACCTGGCGGAACATGAAGCGGAAATAGACAGCTTGATGGCGGCGTGGGGACAGATGCGCCGCGAACAAGCTCAGCTGAGAAAGGTCTTCAGCGAGAGCTGGACACACCTGTCGAGAGAATTGCTTTATCTCCAAAGAGTGGCGGGATCAATCGAGAAAGCTAATCGCGCATGGGACTGGACGGCGGAGGTCCTGCACGGCTGGCAGCCTGGGCTGGCGGACGCAGCAATAGGAAAGCTGTCACCTCTGATGTGCCCCCCGAATGTACTGACTCAAGCGTTAGAGTCCGTTCGACAGGCGTTACCACAAGGATGGGGACTGACACATTCAGGCATTTTAATTTATCTTTAACGAATGTAATTGATAAAAGCATCGATGGTTCAGTGGTAGAATGCTCGCCTGCCAGCCTGCCACGCGGGCGGCCCGGGTTCGATTCCCGGTCGATGCATTTTACGTCAAAAATTGACCCTTAGCACCCGTAGCAGATACAAGTTGTGCATGATCTGTTATCATAGTTCAACGATTAAGTAACCGTTACGTCATCACATTCGGGAACCGCGGGTAATTCCTGACATGGTATTGGCAAGATTCTCGTCTCTGAATAGCATCAAACTTTTTGCTAGCTCTCTAACAGCTTGCGCATTTTAATATGCATTTTACAATAAAAGCATTGATAAATGTATTTAGTCACGTGTTTTTACACGCCCTGAAAATATGAGTAGTATTTACCTAGACTTGTCTGCCTCGTTTGTCGTTGCAGCATACATTCACAAACAAAAACTTGAATAAGCCGTTTGATCCCGACGTGATTTGAACACGCAACCTCCTGATCTGGAGTCAGGCGCGCTACCATTGCGCCACGAAATCCTACAACAGTGATGGTGTTATAGTATGCACCAATTCAATAAGTTGAATGCATATATCACGTATTCCATCCCATTATGTTGATCAAGATCGGCAATTCAACATTGAAATTGATTGGTAAGATTATTTTATTTCATTTTTTAAGAGTAATTAGATTTTGAAGATCATTTAGGTTTTAAGTGAATAATTCGTTACGTTTGTGAGGTTCTTTTAAGTAATGATCAACATGTGGTAAATATTGAAGAAACGTCACAGTGACGTTCAGCGGCAACCTTGGTTAACACACGTAATTATGATTAACTTATTACAGGTGTAACGAGCCCAAAGGCTATCCAAAGGAATCCACACCTTCTTCATCCCTCAAGCGTTTCGCAAGTGAAAGTGAACGTATCTCCTCTCACTTTACCTTCAATATTTGTGTTCTGTAGTAGTATAAATACCGCATGTTTTTTAATCTTGTAATTGGGAATTATTCCGGCAATCCACTGACAATACACGAGGTTCGAAACATTACAATTGGAGGTCCCAATGAGACTTAAACTTGTTGTCCAGTAAAAAGTTTCTTACCCGGATAACGCTTGTGAACTTAGAATTTGAACAAGAGTCAGAAAGAAACAAAACCTATATCAGACCACCACGACAAAAGCGCATATCAAACAAATAGAATCCAAGAAACAAGAAGTTATTAAAAAGACCCATAACGCATTACAATTGTATTCATATTCATTGTTAGAACAAACGTTGCAAGTACCACGTGGTATAACAGCAGAAACTATTACAAACACCACAAAGACACTTAAAGATTACGTAGAATCCCTCGGTGGCAACACCGAAAACCTTGGCAGTTTATTACAACAGATTAGTATTGTGCATGGTAAAGAGAAAGAATTCCTGTTCGGCACCATCAGTGTTTTGCAAACAGAAATAGTACTTGCGCAGATTGCAGAGAAAAAATATTCGTCTAACCTCAATTTCGAGTTACAGAGCTTGCGAAAACAGCTAGATAGCAACAAGAAAAAGGCAAAGAGTTCCAAATACACCTTGAGTAGTTCCCTTGAGCAACTCCAAGAAAGAAACGAAACACTCAAAAACTCCCTTGAAAAATCTGCCAATCGAATCAGCTACGAAGAAGCCTGAAAGAAGCCTGAAAGATAGTACTACAAAGAATAAAAATCTTGAAACGGAATTACAAAAAACCAACGTACAGGCAGGAGACAGAGAAGAAAAAATCAAGTATCTGGAAAATAAAATAAAAGAATATAGAAGGCAACAGATAACATTCGCGGAAACCCAAGATTTAGACGCCTCCTTGTGAAAGTAAAAGGTCTTGGAAAGAAGAAAGATGGATAGAACTACAGCAAGCAGATAAATATTGCCAAAAATTAGTGAAGAAAATACAGGAAGATAGCCAGAAAAGTAAAAGATTCACAGGCAACTTTATAATCTACGAGAAAGGTATATTAACAGATAAGCAAGGAAAGTTAGTAGTCCCTATACCGTTAATCACAGGGATCTTACGAGGAAATCATGACCCCATGTTAGCAGGACATTTAGGAATAGAAAAAACAATAGCCAGACTTCGAGAGCAATACAGTGCCGCTCCACTTATCGGACCACCCACTTATCGGACCAAACCGGTTATCGGACCGAGGTCACACTCGCACACTGAGTCGAGGAGTGAGCGCCCCTAGTGTGGACTTATGAAGCATTTTTTAGAACCGGGGCGCGCGAAGAGCGGTCTGTATGAAGATGTCCCTTCATTTTCAGAGGGTTTAAATTTCATCGGAATGCTGTTGCTATCAGCTTCTTAGGATGAATCCGATGTCAGCTTTTTATGATGAGACAGGTACCCCAGCCTGCTATGGTGAGTCAGAAGTTTACCTCAATTTCTTTTTAGCTTTTATTCAGGAAAGATCCATTTTAGTTTAGCTGTAAAATGGAAAAATAGTGCGCACGCCGGTGTTAAGTACCAATGTAAACTCGCGGAATATGGCAAATTCAAATCGAAGAAAAAATAGGGAAGTTTTGACGCTAAAAGAAAAACTTGAAGTTGTAGAGCAGCTATAAAATGGATTGTGTGGGCGTGCTGTGGCGAATTCAATTAATTATAAAGCTTGTCTAGTTAAGTGAGTACAGAGAACCAGTCGATACGAGCAGAGCATTAGACACTATTACGAATGAGCGCGACGAGATGGCGCTGATCGCAGCCGAGCCGCTTTTCGGACCATCCGCTTATCGGACCACTGCACAGGGTGGTTCGATAAGTGGAGCCGTACTGTACTTCTTCCCATACATGCGACAAAACGTAACAGAACACATAAAAAATTGCCTAAAATGCGGAAAACGCAAGGCTGTGGGAGGAGGTAAAGCACCATTGCAACCTATGACCCCAGCCAAAAGGGCGTGGGAAAGACTTGCGATGGATATTGTGGGTCCAGTTCAAAAAACCGCAAAGGGACATAGGTATATTTTAGTCCTATCAGATTACGTCAGTCGTTTCGTTATTACAGTGCCGATGAAAGATCAAACTGCCCAAACAATTGCTAAAATCTTGGTTAATGATATTTTTACCAAATACGGATACCCCGAAGTCGTCCTAACTGATCAAGGGACTAACTTCCTGTCGAGCTTAATCCAAGAAATTTGCAAATTATTCAAAATCAGACAAATCAGAACAACAGCATACCATCCCCAAACGGAAGGATTAGTAGAACGTTTTAACAGAACCCTATGTGACATGTTAGCTTGTTACGTGACGGATGAACCTGAAAATTGGAACAAATATCTTCCATTCCTCACATTTGCTTACAGCACAGCGAAGAAATCGACACTACAACAAAGCCCATTCTTCCTATTCTTCGGATAGAACCAGTGCTCCCAAACGACATCAAAATAGATAGACGGTACGAAACATACGAAGACCCCAGTGTAATGTACTCACATCAGTGGAAGAAGGCTCAACAACTGGCGAAGGAACACCTATTTCGGGCGCAGACAAAAAAAAACATATTACGAATAAGGAACAAAAGCAATCAAATACAACATCGGTGACTGTGCTACTGAAAGCCCCACCAACTGCCGGAAAATTCATCAACCGGTGGAATGGACCATTAAAAATCACCAGAAGTTTCACAGATCTCACTTACGAGATTCAACACGCCAACAATGAAAAACTGAAATCGATACTACACGTCAACCGCATGAAACATTACGTCCCAGGAAACCTAGGAGCACAAAGAAACAGTACGAAGGGGACCAGGAAGACCAAGAAAACAATTCAGTAACGACAAAAAACAACTTACCCCTGAAACGCGTCCAGTTCGTGCAACCGAAGAGGCATCTTATATGATCATCGTACCAAACATTCCTTTTCCCACACCAAACAAACCTGCATACACTAGAATGGCGAATCCACGACACAACTTACGGCAACGTCAAGGGGTATCGAGATTCTAAGAAACCTTCAAATTTTCTTTTCATAGATGGAACTAATACTATTATTCATCCACTTGCTCACCATCATTCCATCAACGTATCCCATCTATTCAACCGTGTGCGACTGTAACAATATAAAGACCAGAGGAATTTCAGATATAGAAGCACCATATTACTGTAACAACAAGGAAACAGATACAGCACACTTACCCAGAATACCTACGCTGTACACTTTAAAAACGACGCAGAAACCAGCAGCTTCTAGGAAAGGCTGGACGTGCAAACAATGGATAAAAACGAAGAAAATAACAGGATCATTTTGGATTGGATCCTTCGACACAATATATTCACAAGAAACTAAACTAATAACCCCACTGGAATGCTGGTAAATGGTGAACGACAAGAAGTGTGGTGATAACAATGTGCAGACCGGACCAGCGGGACTGAGTTTTACAGCCACCCCGACAGGCGAAGGGCAATGGTATGCAATAAAACAATACCACACCCTCAACTGTGTAGCGGAACAAATCACGCTACGGCAGGAAAAACCGGATGACCCAATTGAAAGCCCTTTTGGACCGTTAATCACAACCCAGCAGGAAGGACCCTTCATTCAAAATAAAAACACAATAGTGTGGGGAGATAGAACGACAAATAACTCATACTCACAAACGTTGATTAAGGGAAGCGGATATCTGGAGCTTCCAACAATGCCGGAACACGAAAACACTAGTCGTCTCTACGACACAAATTGACAGGTTGAGATTTTGTTCCTCAAGAAACCAGATCGATACATCATACCACAAGGTTACAAAGTTGTGGGTATACCGCTTACATACCTAATTTTTACAACGGAAACTACAAGAAAACTATAGGAGATGTTTAAAACAACTATGAAAACATGCAAACTTAATACTCACCTAGATACATCAGTGTGCAAGGATTATAGAGAAATCCAAATAGCCAAACGTAAACGATCCATTCAGCAGGAAGTTAAATTCTTGCTAAACACTCCTCTCGAAGATTCAGGAAAACGTCTTTACAGCATTTCGTACGCCTGGGGATCAATAAGAATGGGATATTCACAATCAATCAGAATCGGGGAGAAAGAACGGTTCGTGAATTACAACGCAACGATATATATAATATACAAACCTGAAGAAAGCAACCAATTAAATGCTCACTTTCGTCTCAAAAACGATGATCAACTTCCACAAGGATCAGAATTCGAATACATCGTTGACCAAACAATCTGAGTACAGATCGGTGATTTATGTATAACAGAGGGAGAAGCAGGCCGACTGATTGTAGCCAAATGTTCGGAATATTCAACAGGATGGATCCTAGATCAACAAAATTATCAATTAATTTCACAAGAATCATATCTCTGTATTACACTAGGATCACCCCAAGCTATCATACTAACAGAGTGCAGAGAGGACAAAAACAGCGTAACACAAAAATGGATCTTCGAAACTGTAAACACCAATCCTGACATCCTAGAAAATTTCCCGGACACAACATTAGCAGAAATGCAGGAAATTCAGCAAGAACAACGAAAGGCAATCACAACAACGATTAATTCGCCATATTCGGAGGAATTTTAAAAACTAATCGCGGTAGCGGAAATACAATCTGGGACATGATTGCCTGGGGACTATTGAAAAATGGAAAAACACCAAATGAAAAATGTCTAACACACCACGGAGTAAACAAACAAATGACGTTGGAAGAATGTGACAAAGAGTGGCCGCGATGTCAAGAAGAACTAAGAAAACTGGTAAGAAGCAACGACCCATTGGTGCAATCACAAATTACGGTAGCCAACTGTAGCAAAGCAACAGAAAGAAGACAAGCTTTCGAATACACATCTGATTTTACCATCAGACCTTTCAATACAAACACCTGTATCAAAGCCAATACGACAATGTTAGTCCTCCAGGAATGCGCTAACACCAGCTCAATCTGGGGCACATTCGAGCACATAGGACAGCTCATGGCAACAGATGGAACTCGGTTACATTAACCCTCATCAGACAGAAAGTGCCTATCACAGAGAGTGGGAAGAGTGAGCATGGGGCATTGTCACAGCTCCAGCCAGAAACAACATTTTAGCTTCGAATATCGGAGCCCACACCAGCCAAAAACGCTTTCAGCGGCAGCCATTATTGCACTACACACTCAACAGCCATTGGACGGGAAAACACTCCCATCCATTCCGCCACTAGTGAAAAGGGAAGTCAACAACCAATCAGAAAGGAATGGAACATTGACTCCGCCCCCTACCACGCCCACAACAGAAAAATCCACAACAACGACAAGCGCTACAACAACTACGAAGCCCACAATAAAAACAACATTGGGATCAACGACAAACACAACGGTAAAAACTACGACTACAATTAGGCCAGTTACAAACACAGCAGCAAACAAACCCACAACAACGCATAAAATTACAACTAAGCCCAGTATGACGTCAACTTCAACAAAACCCCCAGCAACTACAAAGCCAATGATCACGTCAACAAGCACTAAACCTACCACTACTACTAGGACTACGACAACTGTTAAAATAACTTCGACTTCAACAACCACTACAACTACTAGGCGTACGTCAACGAAAACAACGCCCACTCCGACGAGCTTCACAACAACAGCTTCAACAACAACGCACCAACCAAGCACAACTACGCAAAGTACGATGACAGTGAAAGAGAGTCCAATGACCCCACAATCGTCAACACAGACAGCCAGAATGACCCCATTAACTACAACAGAAAAAACGTCTACAGCAGAAGAAAATCAAATTCAGGCCATCGAGGAGAACAATATTCAAAATTTACCGCCAGCAGAGTTCCTGTTAATGGATCAGAAAACTGAAGAGTCATTAATTAATGAAAATTTGGAAAGCGGTCTACCTAAAAACATCGAAGAATTCAACGACAAGGTTAAATATGAAATAAATAAGATGCACGACCAATATAAAATCAGCATTGAAGCGGAACACGAGAACAAACTCGCAAAAGAAATTCGAAATGTTTATTGTCAACTACGTCGGCAATCAAAAGAACGCAGGCTGTTATATTAGCTCAAACCAACAGAATTTTGGCCGCAGCAGCAGTAGGTTTACCTCTCTGCACGAGACTACAAGGCTTCGGTCAAGCAATGACACTTCAACAATGCGAAGCCAAAAGAATTTTTATATCAGAAAATGAAACAAAATGTGGATTTAAACCGTTCTTTACTTACGAAGGAAAGAACTGTTCGATCGGAACAGATGGATGGTCAATTCATCCATTTTCCGATTGTTTTTGGAAAACACCGTTAGTGAATTTGAATGGAAATCCATACAACTGGGAACACAACTCTACAACAGGAGATTGACCCTTCACAACTGACAATAGAAGCACAAGGTCAAATGCGCTCTCCCCTACCAAGTGCACCAAATTCATTAATCTACCCATCTATCGAAGAAAATGACATCCTTATCTACAAAATCAAAAAAAAAAAATAAAATAAAATAAAATAATAATAATAACACAAACACCGGAAAATAAAATTATCCATCCGTGGAATCACATTTGGGAAGACAAACGCCATAAATAAGATAGTTGTAGATTTGCGACGCACTTGTGATGGCCAGGCGATGTCACTCTCTTCTTGAAGACGCTCTCGCATAAAACGAGAAGATGTTGGGGTGGGATGATAAAAATCATTACCCGACTCTAGCCACGAAAGTAAACGGGTGAATTTGAGTGGGTAAACGTCGCGATAGAGCGCATTCCTAAATGATTCCTCCCCGTTTGTACCCGAAATCCCGCGCTCACAACTACAACGGAGAAACTCCCTTAATGTTGGCAATCTCACACAGAAAAACCAAGAATGTGCGAAGTTAATATGGACACCATCAACATCAACATTACAAGACCAGATGGAACAACCGTTTTGCACTATCTAGCCGAATATAGCCTGGAAAATCTTGCCATCCAAATTTGCGCAAAAAGAATCATCAAAATCAACCAACAAGACGACTCAGGTGAAACCGCCTTACACGTAGCAGCCGGATTCAACCGAATCGACATGATCGAAATATTACTGCTACACGGATCAGACGCAAGGATAAAAGACTCCCATGGACGCCCGGCTGATTCAAAAACATGCAGTAACAGAGCGCGAGCAATATTTCAAAAATGGGAGCAAAAACATAACAGTAATTCCCTGACCAAGACTGGAAGAAAAGAACAACTTCAATACCGCCGCGAGAAAAACGAAAAAGCCATAATTAACAAAGCTGAAATACCGGGTCGAAAGAAAAGCAAGAATAAAAGACGAAAAGAAAGAAGACAATACACCAGCAACTTTATTCAAATCACCTGCAATACTTTTTTTTATAATTTTTAGGTGGAGGAACAAGTTTTATTATTCAACCATAGCAACAACTGTAGTCGGTGACGGAAAATGAAAATTGTAGGACCAATTGTTCTTATCGGAGAGGGGAAGGAATATAACGAGCCCAAAGGCTATCCAAAGGAAGCCACACCTTTTTCATCCCTCAAGCGTTTCACAAGTGAAAGTGAACGTATCTCCTCCCACTTTACCTTCAATATTTGTGTTCTGTAGTATTATAAATACCGCATGTTTTGTACCTTGTAATTCGGAATTGTTCCGGCAATCCACTGACAATACACGAGGTTCGAAACATTACACAGGTATACTTGGCAGACGTTTTCTGTGCTTACCAATACCGCAGAAGCAAATGCACATCGACAGTTCAACAGACTATTTCCCATTAAAAGTGTGATTGCTAAAGCACCGATGGTGATAAAGTTGTTATTGGTTGAAGGTTCAAAGAAAACCAAGGCGTCTCGTGCTGTTAGGAAAAATCATTTCCTAATATTTGGCATCGATGCTTTTGTCCCAGCGTGCTATTTATGCATTTTAGTAACACAACAGTTACAAATGCTACGTAAGCCATAACTGGGACTCCGTAATACAGCGATCAGTTTCGTACAGCAGAGTGGCGCAGCGGAAGCGTGCTGGGCCCATAACCCAGAGGTCCGTAGATCGAAACTATGCTCTGCTAACTATGGATAGCTATTAAGTTATATGTAACACAATAACGTAAGCAAAATTATTGTTTATTCCGTAGCCATATAAATAGGCATTTTAATTTATCTTTAATGTATGCAATTGATAAAAGAAGAATTATATAAACAGCATCGATGGTTCAGTGGTTATGACATAATTCTATTTTCCTTACTGGAACAACCGTATATGGCACATGTAACGTAAGAAGGGCATAGACTGACATAAAGAATATTGCACATAAAACAGATATACAAGTAGATCATAAGATTACATACATGAAAACGCTATGAAATGTAAAATATAAAAAGTATAAAGTATACAAAATAGAAAATAGAACACAGAATATAATACTCTTCTAACTACAGTTTTCAGTACTATTTACAGAGCGGTAAACGGAGATAGCGTGTTATATTTGTGTGTCGGGATCACTTATTGTAGCCAGGTGTTCTTTTTCCATCTCCATGGATCCTTTAATCGCCGCCAATCTGGATTTTCTCCTGAATGGCGACCAGCTGCGTTGGTCAATACCTAGAGGAGATCGGATTTCGTCGTTCCGTGGATACCAAGAACCCAGGGAGCCAAGCCCTAGTGGTAGCACTTGTCCAATGGTTGCCTTCCAAGCAGTCGATCCGAGTTCGATTCTCGGCCATCGCAGAAAATTAAACATTTGGTTGGTGAATTTCTTTAGGGCGTTGTCATTATGAAATGGATTTGTGACACTTGTTGACACTGATACACAAAGGTGAAAACAGAAAATCACTTATATCAGTAATTGGAGACCAATCACTCTCTTATGCTGTGACTATAAAATTTTAGGAAAAATTTTTACAAGTAGACTAAAAAATATTTTACCGCAACTAATAAGTCATGGTAGCAATGGTAGCGCTCCTGACTCCATATCAGGAGTTTGCGTGTTCAATTCACGTCGAGATCAAACGGCTTATTCAAGTTATTGTTTGTTGTTGTAGTTAGGAGCTCCCGCTCAAGAAAAATAAGATGGCTCGAGCGGCGAGTTAGTGTCTTAAAGTGTCTATTTCCACACACGCTCAAACTCACACAGTTTCATAAACGAATAATAGATTACACACACAATGCGCGAAGGAAAGCCAGCTTTCGCAAGGCACCTTCTTGTAGGTCTCTCCATAGACGGGCCCAAAAACGAGACTGCCTTGGCTAGGCTTAAAGACGTCCGCTTGCCCGCTACTACCGACCTGCCATCTACAGAGCCAGACGGGCACAATATGGGGAAAATAATAGTGGTCAAGGGCTACACTGTAACACTCGGCCCTTCCTGACTCGAAGTTACTCGTGCTAGGGCAGTCAGAGCGAAATAATACCAAACAAAACAAAAAAAGACGTCGAGGAACTTCGAAAAACACACACACACAGAAAAGAAACAAAAAAAAAAAAATTTCGCATCAACAGACATGGGGGAGCCACACGAAAACTGGGAATGTGGACAATCTTGCGGTTAAATACTAATGTTAATACTAACACTAATGCTTATTTTTAACCATTGATGTGACGTAGTAATTAACCTCCCTTCCCCCTTTTTATCAAATACTACCCCACCCTCGGCTACACGGCTCTACTACAAAAACAAAACAAAAGAAAACAAAAACAAAGTTATGACCGACTACACGTGGCTCAGAGGAAAACAAAATAAAAAAAAAAAAAAAAAAAAAAATAAAATAAGAGAAAAAAAAAAAAATAATAATAATAATGAATGATAGTTCGACAGCGAAAGAAGGTGTGTTACGGTCAAGGGTCGTAGTCCTTCAACCATCCAGGGCGTTTTGTCCTTCTACCTACTCTTGTTGTGGTTGTGGGCGTAGCTGGCTGGGGCTCCTCTTCCGATTCGGACGTGGAATGGTTGCTCGAGGAAAACGACGATGACGATTCATCGGCTTCTACGCTGACTGATTCATCCCACTCAGCATCAGCCCTACCATGAAAGCGACGCAACTGGCAGCTATGCGCGTTGAAGCTTCGGTACGTCAGTTTCTTCCTGTTTGCTGGCAGGTCTTCGACAAGATAGGTTGTCTCGGACACTCTGCGTACAATTTGGAATGGACCAACGAACTTGGGGAGGAATTTTCTCGTTGCGTTCTTCTTCCTGGGTTTCCGACGTACGAGGACGAGGTCGCCGCGGCGGAGCTCAGGTTCTGGCCTTCGAGTACGGTCCAGTCGTTCTTTTATCTTTCGCTGCTTCTTCAATATGCGCAGCCTTACCGACTTTCTCAAATCTGAGACACGCGAGCGAAAAACATCGTGTGCCTCCTGCTGCTCCACTGGCCACGGAAAAAGGTTTTCGATGGCTAACACAGGGGCGTGACCATTGACCAACTCGAATGGAGTGGTTTCGGTCGGGGTTTGGCGTGCGGTGTTTATGGCATAAGTTGCCGCAGATAGGTGTGAATCCCGGTCGGTATGGTCCTCGTTGACAAAGGCGCAAAAAGCTAGCGTCAGGGTGCGATTTACTCGCTCAACCAACCCATTTGTTTTCGGGTGTTCCGCTGTCGCAAGGATGTGCTTCACGTTCCACCGGCCAACCCATTCAGCAAACATCTGCGACGTGAAGGCCGTCCCTTGGTCACTGATGATGCGACGCGGTGTTCCATGTCGAAAAACGACGTTAGTTTCAAGGAACGAAGTGACAAATTTCGTCGACGTATCGGGAACGGCGGCGACTTCGACCCACTTGGATAAATAGTCGATCGCGACTATAATGTGACGATGTCCTGAAGCAGTAGGCTTAAACGGACCTAAGTGGTCGATTCCAATCAGCTCGAATGGCGCAGAGGGTGGTTCGATGGGTTGTAGTTTGCCAACCACCTGACCGATCGCATGCTTATGTGTTTGACAGAAAGAAGAAGACATAACGAATATTTTAACACTACTTCCCAGCCGTGGCCACCAAAACCTACTCTTAATTTTTGCTAAAGTTCTTTCAATACCCTGGTGCCCAGATGAGGGGAGATCATGACACGCTTTTAAAATCTTTCTACGGAGGATGGAGGGAACAACAAGGAGGAATTTCTTGCCGGAACGCCTATTTTTCTTAAATAAAACTTTACCGCGAATAACGAATTCTTGCGAAATTTTACAGGGAGTAGGGGTGTCTAAGGCTACAAAAAATTTTCTCAGCTGGCCGTCTTGCTGCTGCAAGAGGGCGAGCTCTCGTGAGGCAAAACCCATTTCGGGTTCTCTTGCGGTCGCACAGATTGTCTCGGAATCACGGGCTGTTGTCAGGACTTCAACCGGATTTCTAGACAGCGTGTCTGCGACGATATTGTCGGTCCCTTTCAGGTGTTCAATCGTGAAATTGAACTCCTGCAGTTCGAGAACCCATCTCGCAAACTTCCCCTTCAAAACTTTCTTCCCCATCATCCACTTGACGGCGGAGCTATCCGTCTTGACAAAAAAGTGTCTACCATAGACATAGGTGCGCAACTTTTTCAGAGCCCACATCACCGCCAAGCACTCCAACTCATTGGCGTGATAGCGCGTTTCAGTATCCGACAGCCCCCTGCTGATGAAAGTCACAGGTCGGTGTCCTTCACCAGCATCTTGTGTCAATACTGCTCCAAGTCCAGTCTGGCTTGCGTCGGTCTGAATGGTGACTTCCAGAGCATCATCGAAATGGGCCAGAACAGGAGCAGTCGTGAGACGCTCAATGATACTGTTCTTTGCGCCTTCATGACGCTAGGTCCACCTCCACTCAGAATTCTTTTTGAGGAGCGCGTGCAAAGGGTGAGCCAATGCCGCAAAATCAGGGACAAAACGCCGATAGTACGACGCCAGTCTAAGAAATCCTCGCAGTGATTTTAAATTTGTAACGGGCATACACGTCAACGCACGCACCTTCTCTCCTTCCGGTCGGATTCCTTCCGCATCGATAATATGTCCTAAATGGGACACCTTGGTGGCTCCGAAAACGCATTTTCCGATGTTGAGGGTCAAATTTGCTCTCTCTAGGGCGGTTAATACCAGCTCTAGGCGTGCCAAGTGCTTCTCGAACGTTCGGCCAAACACCAAGATGTCATCTAGATAAACTAGACACATGTGCCACTTCAACCCGGCCAAAACACGATCCATTAAGCGCTGGAACGTCGCAGGAGCGTTGCACAACCCAAAGGGCAAGCGCGTGAACTGGTAGAGACCATCGGGAGTGACAAACGCGGTCTTCTCCCGGTCCTCTAAGGCTACGGGCACCTGCCAATACCCACTCGCGAGGTCCAAACATGAGAAAAATTGAGCGCCGGCGAGTCTGTCCAAGATATCGTTAATCCGAGGCATTGGATAGACGTCGCGCTTAGTCACCGCGTTAAGGCGCCGAAAATCGATACAAAACCGATAATCTCCCGACTTTGCCTTGCGGACTAGGACGACGGGGAAACTCCAAGGGCTAAACGATCCCTCCACCACCCCATCTTCTAACATTTCTTCTACTTTGTCGGCAATAACCTGACGCTCAAACGCCGACACTCTATATGGCGCCGATTTAATGGGACGCTCATCTCCCGTGTCAATGTGGTGGACAACCTCTGTGGTGTGGCCAATGTGCCTTTTAGACGGCGGGAAGCAGGCTCGCTTACGCTCGAGCATTGTCAGTAACGCTTTCTTTTGGGAAGGATCTAATCCTTCCCCGACTTCCACTTGCGATGCGAGTTCCACCTCTCGCTCTTCCGGATGCACTGTAGCGCATTCCTCCGATACCCTGTCCGTAATTGTAGACAGCACAGCGTCGTCATCCACCTCAACGGCACAAAAGAAATGCCGTCTTTTTAAGCGTAATTCCACGGGGGAAAAATTAACAAGGGGAATTTCCGTTAGCCCATTATGGACAGAGACAACGCTCGCGGGTATCACCCATTCCTTCCCCGGCTTCGCACAGCAGTTAAATTTGACATATGCTGTCCCCGATATGTCCGTCGACAACCTCCCCCTTACGAAAATGAGCGAGTTGGGTGGAACTACCAGGAGCCCATCCGCTTTTACAGGCATCCAGCCCCGTCGTTTTGATGGCGATTCTTCTGCGAAGGACTCTATGAGCCCATCGCTAACGACAAGATATTCCTCATTCCCTCGTTCTTCCTCCAAAAAATTTTCCTCCCTCCCCATCTCCTCGTTAATTATATACGCTTCTTCCGACCATCGCACCTTCTTTTTCTCCTTCGTCAAAACTTCCTCTATCTTACTTCCTTCGCCCTCTTCGACTTCCCTGCACCCCTGACTTAAATCTCCCTCAATAAATGCTATATCCTCCCTTTTTACACCCTTTTCTTCTACGTTACTTTTCTCCCTTACTAAATTTAAATCCCTATTTTCCTCCCCCCTTACACCTTTCCCCGTTATGTTACTCCCCCCTTACTAAATCAAAATCATTATTTCCCTGCGTCACTACACCCTTATTTTCCTTCTCAACTAACCCTTCCCCGATTAATTCAATTCTCCCTCCCTTTACTACAATGTTAGTTTTACTATTTACAATCCAGTCGACACCCAAGATTAGTGCGAAGGGAGCGGTCCTTAGAACGGTTACGGACGATAGGGTTACAAAGCTGTCCTTCCATTTGATGGATAAGGGTAAGGACCCCTCTACTCGCACAACCTTGTTGTCGACTCCCCTTAACTTAGTTTTTGTGACTTTACGCGGCGGATCTAAAAACTTACGGACGACGCTTAGCCGCACGGCACTGACGGTAGCACCCGAGTCGACAAGTGCTACTACTTCTCCTACACTTTTTATCCACACCTTGATAAGAGGCAAGGCTGGGCGACTTTCAATCACAAAAAATCCCTTCAAGGGCGCCATTGCCCTCCACGCACTACCCCGTCGTTTTTTGTCGGACAATCTCTGGCGATATGACCATGCCGATTGCAGGCATAACACAACCTCGGTGATGGGCCTCTTGGGACAAATCCTCCCCCTCCCCCTCGCGGAACGTTAGGATTCGAATTAACCGTAAGCCGTGGTAACGATGTCGAAATTTGGCTCACCAACCTGTCTCCCAAGTTTTGAAAGAGGGCGGTCAAATCTGGCGTCGATGGAGCAACATTCGTCGGAGGCGCTGTTAGAACAGGTTCCGTTGTTAACATTGGGGTGGGTACACTTCGTATTGCGGGAGTTAAACCAAGTTGCTCAAGGTCGCGGAGTCGTGCTAGGAAAGCCGTGAAATCTACTGGTACCGGTGACGTTAGAGCTGCGACGTAGATGGGGTTTGCGAGACCTCGTAACAACAATTTGATGACATCCGCCTCAGGTAGTGCAACGGGACAACGAAGGCAAAGCCGACGCTTGTCCAACGCGTACTCAAGACACGACTCCCCCGACTTTTGCGTTCGCGCTTCCACAAGGGAGCTCCACTCTAAAAACGATAGTGTACGCGCGAAATTGGCCACCAACGCGGCCGACCAAAGCGCCCAGGTATCATAAAGATGGCCCGTCTGTACGTGCCATTGGGAGGCGGTACCCTCAAAACGGGTCACAGCCACTAGGAGACGGTTCTCCGCGGTCCAGCCTTCTAAACCGGCTACCCTGTCGACATGGTCGATGAAGCCCTGCGCTTCCTCACCTACAGCACCCGAAAAGCGCGGTATCGAACCGACAGCAATTGTCGACGGGCGGGCATTTGGCGCAGCTGGTATCGCGGCAGCAAGGGCTTGGATAGCCTCGTGGTTTTGTTGTTGTTGCGCTTGGATGACGCCGACGAGTTGGGTAACTTGATCGTGCCTCGCCGCACCATCAGCCGCTGCGACTTCCGCAAACCGATTGAGAGCAACAATTAATTCTGCATTGTCTGCCATGTTTATCGGTGTTGGCTCGGTTCCCGTGAGAAAAAATTCAGATTCCTGACACCTCGTTTTCGTTGTAGGCGGACGCTGCACTGGGCGGACGATACGAGCCCTTGCGGACGGATTACGAGCAGATTCTCTCGGGGTCCGAAGATAGTATTCGGGTTCGAAACCGTAAAAGGGGTCTGTAATGTCGGTATCCAAATCCGACATGCAGAAACACCGCAATCAAGTTCCAAGAAAAACAAAAGAAAGGGACTAAACGCCACAAAAATAAGAGAAAAAAAACAACTCCCAACTCCTAAAGAAAAACAAAACAAACAAAAACAAAAAAGAAAACAAGTGCAATCAAAAACCACTTATTCAACGGGTCTCCCTTCAAGACCAAAAGATCGTCAACCCACCAAAAAAAAAGATGTTGAGCAACAAAAAAAAGATTGCGAGGAGAGCTCAACAAAATAAAAAAAAAAACACAAAGAAAAAGTCAAAACAAAAGTGCCCTCTGTACACAAGAGGAACAAACGCAAAAACGATACCGTCCAGATCGAGCAACAGCCCGTAAGCAAAAAAACTTCACGGCACGGCTTCGTATCGAGGTTCTTTTCTCGCCCTCCAAAAAAAAGAAAACGAGTAACCAAAAGAACCACTCAAAAGGTATTGCCGTTCCGCCGATATGGTCGCTCAAAAAAAACAGAAAAGAGAGAGAGGGAGAGAAAAAAAAATATCTCTCTTGACCAAAACGTGTTGGCCGTCCCAAAAAGAAAAAAAAAAGACGGAACGCACCACACAAAGCGGGTCGGGCAAGAGGTATGCCGAAAAAAAAATACACTCCAACTACACACAGTAAAAAAAAAACATGCACTGGAATTGTTTATTTGATAGCCCGTGGCTATAGGTAACCGGGGTTAAAATACTTACCTGTACCGTTCCTCCACTCTTCAACAAAGACGTCGCGGCGGGATGGGATCCACTCCCCTTCGGCGCCGGTAAGGACAATCCACAATGGCGGCGACCAGGTACGCGAAAATTTCCTTCTCACGTGGCCAGTACGCGGGTCCGATGTGGGCGACTTTGTAAAAGTCGTTCGATGGCCTACTAATATCCCTCTTCTGACACCAAATGTTGTAGTTAGGAGCTCCCGCTCAAGAAAAATAAGATGGCTCGAGCGGCGAGTTAGTGTCTTAAAGTGTCTATTTCCACACACGCTCAAACTCACACAGTTTCATAAACGAATAATAGATTACACACACAATGCTCGAAGGAAAGCCAGCTTTCGCAAGGCACCTTCTTGTAGGTCTCTCCGTAGACGGGCCCAAAAACGAGACTGCCTTGGCTAGGCTTAAAGACGACCGCTTGCCCGCTACTACCGACCTGCCATCTACAGAGCCAGACGAGGACAATATGGGAAAAATAATAGTGGTCAAGGGCTACACTGTAACATTGTGAATGTATGCTGCAACGACAAACGAGGCAGACAAGTCTAGGTAAATACTACTCATATTTTCAGGGCGTGTAAAAACACGTGACTAAATACATTTATCAATGCTTTTATTGTAAAATGCATATTAAAATGCGCAAGCTGTTAGAGAGCTAGCAAAAAGTTTGATGCTATTCAGAGACGATAATCTTGCCAATACCATGTCAGGATTTACCCGCCGTTCCCGAATGTGATGACGTTCCAGGCTAGTCTATCTGGAAATTGGAGGCGCAGACAAACCTTTTCAATTAGGTCCTGTGCATAGGTCTCTCCAATCCTGCTGAGTTCGAACAAATGCGACCTCATCTTCTCAGCGAAACGTTTGAATCCGATTGGGTCGTTCTTCAATTCCAACCGGTCAATCGCCTGGAGGTGCGCGGCTCTCATCACATCTCGACAACCGCAAGATTGCTTTAAGCGACGCAATGCTTCCATATAGGCGGCTTCACCGCCTCCTAGTCCGTGAACTAGGTCAGAACAATCGCCTTTCAGATAGCGTTTGAGCAGAGCAAGTTTCTCTCCGGCGGTTTTCCTGGTATCGTGGACGAGGGCACGAAACAAATCAATCCACTCGAACCAGTCGAGAGCTTTGCCGGTGTAGTTCTCAAGCTCTGTTCTTACCGACGAACTGCAAGAAGGTCCACTGTTTGGCTTCAGACACCCGGCGGCATAATGATCAATCCAATCGTCTGGTGCTGCTTGAGAATCCAGTGAACTGAGCTGACGTTGTTGTTGCAACCAGTTGGACGCGAGGGAAGTGAATGGAATACTGGCTTGGCTAACCGAGGTGCAGCGATCCTCTTCCAGACTCAATTGTCGCAGAGCTTGTTGAGCCTCTTCTGCTGCAACGCGGGCGACCTCAGCTTGGCTGGAAGCTTCTTCGGCCTGCTGACGAGCTTCTTCTGCTTGACGATGCGCGACATCTGCTCTCTGCCTGGCGGATCTGAGGTTTTCGGTCAGACGGGCTGCGTCTGATACAGGGGCAAACTGAGCTGGACGAGATGAAGCCTCAATAATTTCCGAAGGAGGCTATCCTACTCTTGAGGCTAGATGATCTTCGGCCCTCTCAACGACTTCGCCAGCGAGCTGGATATGTCTTAGATGCATGCTGTCCTGTCTGTCGTTTTCGGCCTGATCTTCAACCGTCATTAAATCAGAATGAAGCTGGTTTGCTCTTGCCAGCAAACTGTCGAGATGTCGCATCAGCGCTGAGATGGCACCTCGCGATCCATGGGAGCAAATGAGGGTGTCAATTTGGCGCGTAGTAGTCGTAAGTTGATGTCGAACCACCTTCCTCTGTCTTTTCCAGGTATCGATGGTAGCTGGATCCCCTTCTACATCTCTTCTCGCGGCTGTGTCTCCACCAATGGCTCCATCGTTAAGCCCCAATTCATCCATCTTGCTCAAGGTTGCGTCTTGCAAAGTAGAAACAGCAAGAAGTCAATACTTCGTAGTGCAATCACGGTCTGTGAAATCTGAAAGGCATCCAGCTCTAGGTTGCTGGTAGTAATACGACAAACTTCTGCTGATGAGCTCCGGCTCGAAGGACCAAAATGTTTCGTAGCTCGAAATAAGGGGAACTCAGAAGTTCGTAGAGTTGCGACTTCACTGTTGTATTGAGCGAGTAGAATTGCCTTGTATTAATGACCAGTATTTGCAAGTGTGTATCAGCGTGTGGAGTCTGAGATAGCACGAGAGACAGTGTTTGCCACTCAAACTATGGGACCACACTACACAAGTTTCCTGCAATTTAGTTCAAGGCGGTCTGAAAGAACAGATTCACTAACGATAAACACGGTGATTACTAACGATAAACACGGTGATTACTTCACTGACAAATGGTACAGCAGACGAAAAGTTGCAAGAGGAAGGGAAGTATAGGAAAACAGAAAGGCGCCAAAACTGTACGATTAATAAACACGCGTTGCCAGATATTATAGGCTGCAGCGCTACATTTGCGCCGTAACATCTATTTCTCTTTTATTGCATTGTAATGCCTTTCGCTTATTTTTACTTATTTTAAATGCACAAGCCCGAGACAAGTTTACTTTCCACTGGAAAACCCCTTTAAAAACTTACCACTTGACGAAATGGAATTAAGTAATTTATTGTTGCAACGATCTGCATAACTTAACATTAACCCGTTTAACAGTAATTAGCCACACTTAGCCCCTTAGCTCCCTGGGTTCTTGGTATCCACGGAACGACGACATCCGATCTCCTCTAGGTATTGACCAACGCAGCTGGTCGCCATTCAGGAGAAAATCCAGATTGGCGGCGATTAAAGGATCCACGGAGAGGGTAAAAGAACACCTGGCTGCAATAAGTGATCCCGACACACAAATATAACACGCTATCTCCGTTTAACGCTCTGTAAATAGTATTGAAAACTGTACTCTGAAGTGTATTGTATTCTGTGTTCTATTTTCTATTTTGTATACTTTATACTTTTTACATTTTACATTTCATAGCGTTTTCATGTATGTAATCTTATGATCTACTTGTATATCTGTTTTATGTGCAATATTCTTTATGTCAGTCTATGCCCTTCTTACGTTACATGTGCCATATACGGTTGTTCCAGTAAGGAAAATAAAATTATGTCGTAACCACTGAACCATCGATGCTGTTGATATAATTCTTCTTTTATCAATTGCATACATTAAAGATAAATTAAAATGCCTATTTATATGGCTACGGAATAAACAATGTTTTTGTTTACGTTATTGTGTTACATATAACTTAATAGCTATCCATTGTTAGCAGAGCGTAGTTACGATCTACGGACCTCTGGGTTATGGGCCCAGCACGCTTCCGCTGCGCCCCTCTGCTATACGAAACTGATCGCTGTATTACGGAGTCCCAGTTATGGCTTACGTTGCATTTGTAACTGTTGTGTTACTAAAATGCATAAATAGCACGCTGGGACAAAAGCATCGATGCCAAATATTAGGAAATGATTTTTCCTAGCACGAGCCGCCTCGGTTTTCTTTGAACCTTCAACCAATAACAACTTTATCACCACAGGTGCTTTAGCAACAACACTTTTAATGGGAAATAGTCTGTTGAACTGAATAATAAAACTTGTTCCTTCACCTAAAAAGTTAAGAAAAAGAATTGCAGGTGATTTGAATAAAGTTGCTGGTGTATTGTCTTCTTTCTTTTCGTCTTTTATTCTTGCTTTTCTTTCGACCCAGTATTTCAGCTTTGTTAATTATGGCTTTTTCGTTTTTCTCGCGGCGGTATTGAAGTTGTTCTTTTCTTCCAGTCTTGGTCAGGGAATTACTGTTATGTTTTTGTTCTCATTTTTGGAATATTGCTCGCGCTCTATTACTGCATGTTTTTGAATCAGCCGTGCGTCCATGGGAGTCTTTTATCTTTGCGTCTGCTCCGTGTAGCAGTAATATTTCGATCATGTCGATTCTGTTGAATCCGGCTGCTACGTGTCAGGCGGTTTCACCTGAGTCGTCTTGTTGGTTGATGTTGATGATTCTTTTTGCGCAAATTTGGATGGCAAGATCTTCCAGGCCATATTCGGCTAGATAGTGCAAAACGGTTGTTCCATGTGGTCTTGTAATGTTGATGTTAGTTGGTTTCCATATTAACTTCGCGCATTCTTCGTTTTCGTGTGAGATTGCCAACATTAATGGAGTTTCTCCATTGTAGTTGCGAGCTGTAAATTCGCAGTTGTTATGCTTCAGGATTCGTTGTAACAGTAGATCATTTTCGGCTGCTGCGATATGGCCAATTGTTTTTCCGTGATAGAGTATCTCTGGGTCCGCTCTGAAGGATAGTAATGTCGTACCTACATCTTCGTACGCATGTGTGGAGTAGCGTCTGTTCCTCTTCGAATCTTTCATTGAGGAATGTGGCCATCTTCTGTCTTGGCCAACCCTGTTGCGTTTTGAACTTATTTTGGATGCACCTTCTTATTACCTGCATTGGGGCTCCCATCATCTTTAATGAAAGTTTACCGTTTTCTAAGTCTATCATGGCTTGTCTTCGCAGTTGGATTTATTCTGCTCGGGCTGCTGATATGGATGTTATCGTTTTCATCCGACAGTTTTTACATGCTTCTGTTTCCCTCTGTTTGTTCGTCCGGCTTGTTCCGTTTTTGGGGAGGTTCACACTGAAGATAGGTGTCACTGTCATATCCTAATATAAAATTAACACTGTAGTCACTTTCCATATCGGGTGCAATTCCACTATACGCCGTTAATCCCTCGTTTTCATCATCACTTGATTCACTCGTGTCTTTCAGTTTTTCCATATTTCCGTAAAAATCGTTCTTCTCTGTTTCTATTCCGTTCCATCCCATGTATTGCACTAATTGCGTGTTTCCATCCGCACTTTTCGCACTTTCTTTTGCTCTGCAGTCCTGTTGACTATCCTCACTTTCGGTATCGCTAATAGTGATTAGCTCGTATACCCTCTTCGTCTCCTGATGGATGATGGTTACTTCCATTTTGTTATCCTGAGCGGTGTTGTTATAGGCCGTTTTGAGATGAATTGTTGGTTTGTAATTTGCACTTTGCTTTGCGAAACTTTGTTGTAGTTATGCCGTTGAGACACTGGGAAGAGTTTAGTTTTCGCATTTTGCAAAATCTTGCTTATTCAAATATCTTCATGTTGCTTTTTTTTCTCATATGTTCTTGTTTCTCTGTTCTTAATTTGATAACAGGTTTGTCTTGCATTTAATATGTCCCATTTTCTGTTTTATACTCTTTTTTGGGTGAAATTGTTGTCCACGTCTTGTGTTGCGCTGACATTTGGATTTACCGCAGGGTGAATCGACGAATATCGTGTTTGTTTTCCAACTTTCTTTATTACTTTTTAGTCATTGTTATTTTCTTATGGGGGTCTTGTGTTTTTTTAATTCTTCTTCGTGAGCTAGTTTTTTTCGTTCCTGCTTGTTCCATTGTTCTGTTTGTTATTTCGTCTTTAATGGAGGTGTTCGACTATGTGTACATTTTTCATTATCGATCACAGATCGATATGGCATTGTCTGGGCTTGGTGACGCGATTTTTTCTACTCCTTCAAGCCTTTCCTGGAGACTCCGCGTACAAGATCGGAGCCTCTTCTTCGGTTTGTTTCGGCTGACCTTTAAAATGTCGGGTTTGGCGCCGCGGGATTTTGGGTACAAACGTCCGGGGCTGAACGATTACTATTATTTGTAAGTGTTGTTTTACTTTATTTATTTATTAAAATTTTTTTTTTTTTAAAGGAATCATTTAGGGTATGCGCTCTATCGCGACGTTTACCCACTTAAATTCGCCGTTTTCTTTGGTGGCTAGAGTCGGGTAATGATATTTATCATGCCACTCCAACATCTTCTCGTTTTATGCGAGAGCGTCTTCAAGAAGAGAGTGACGATTGCCTGGCCATCACAAGTGCGTCGCAAATCTACAACTATCTTTTTTATGGCGTTCCTGTTCCCAAACGTGATTCCACGGATGGATGATTTTATTTTCCGGTGTTTGTGTTATTATTATTTTTATTATTGATTTTTTTTTTATTTTGTTGATAAGGTGTTTGTTCGGAATACAATATTGTTATTTGAGTTTGTTTCTTTATCTGTTTTTACTATAAAGTTTCAAGTAGTGGATAATGGTAAATGAGTTAGTTGCTAGAATGGGGAAAAGTATCTGGTTTTGTAAAGAATTTATTATTTTTTTTTTCGATTTGGTGGATTCAAAAAAAATAATCAACTTTATTGTTGAGCTTTTAAATGCTGGTAAGTGCGTTACTTACTGGGGGCTGCTAATTTAATATGTAATTAACTAACTTGTCAAGGGCTACGTTTAGTGGCTACTTTTAATTTTAATGACCTTGGAAATTTTACTTTTTGGCTGAATTACTGCTGTCTGTTTCTGACATGCAACGACATAGGTCTTCCCAAACCATGCCATACCCGACGACGTAAGTGCACATGGTGTGTTTTCCTGTACATCGTTTGGGTGTGTCAGTTTCTTCGATAGATGGGTAGATTAATGAATTTGGTGCACTTGGTCGGGGAGGGCGCATTTGACCTTGTGTTTCTATTGTCAGTTGTGCGGGGCGGACGTGCTTATGAACGGTTGTTCGATGGCTATGTCTGAATGGTAATTTGTTTCTCGTGTCGGTATTATTGGTGCGAGTTCGTGTTCTTCCTCTATGCCATCGTCTTATCTTCTTGTAAATTTCCGGTTTCTGCAGATATGTTCTTTAATCTTCGAGACGGGGTTGCAAATGATGAAGATCCGTAAGCATACGAGGAATAGCACAAATCCAATCGCTGATAGTCCTAGAAAATAGAATTATTTTCAATTTGTTGAACCATGAGAACATGTGGCCTATTTGATTATCTTGTTGTTCTGACATCACAATATCTCCAACAGAATTGGAATTTCCTTCTTGCATTCTGCCTACTAGGTCATTCAGGATATTTAATTGTTCCATCTCCATTGTCTCGTGTGCTGGGTGACTTTTCAGCGAGAAGTCGAAATCATTAAGGTGGAGTTCTTCAAATTCTGTAATGAGGTCTAAATTAGGCATGTGAATGCTAGGTTTCTGGCGTATCCGATCTTCTGTTGTAGAGTTGTGTTCCCAGATGTGTGGATTTCCATTCAAATTCACTAACGGTGTTTTCCAAAAACAATCGGAAAATGGATGAATTGACCATCCATCTGTTCCGATCGTACAGTTCTTTCCTTCGTAAGTAAAGAACGGTTGAAATCCACATTTTGTTTCATTTGCTGATATAAAAATTCTTTTGGCTTCGCATTGTTGAAGTGTCATTGCTTGACCGAAGCCTTGTAGTCTCGTGCAGAGAGGTAAACCTACTGCTGCTGCGGCCAAAATTCTGTTGGTTTGAGCTAATATAACAGCCTGCGTTCTTTTGATTGCCGACGTAGTTGACAATAAACATTTCGAATTTCTTTTGCGAGTTTGTTCTCGTGTTCCGTTTCAATGCTGATTTTATATTGGTCGTGCATCTTATTTATTTCATATTTAACCTTGTCGTTGAATTCTTCGATGTTTTTAGGTAGACCGCTTTCCAAATTTTCATTAATTAATGACTCTTCAGTTTTCTGATCCATTAACAGGGACTCTGCTGGCGGTAAATTTGGAATATTATTCTCCTCGATGGCCTGAATTTGATTTTCTTCTGTTGTAGACGTTATTTCTGTTGTAGTTAATGGGGTCATTCTGGCTGTCTGTGTTGACGATTGTGGGGTCATTGGACTCTCTTTCACTGTCGTCGTACTTTGCGTAGTTGTGCTTGGTTGGTGCGTTGTTGTTGAAGCTGTTGTTGTGGAGCTCGTCGTAGTGGGCGTTGTTTTCGTTGACGTACGCCTAGTAGTTGTAGTGGTTGTTGAAGTCGAAGTTATTAAAGGTGTCGTAGTCCTAGTAGTAGTGGTAGGTTTAGTGCTTGTTGACGTGATCATTGGCTTTGTAGTTGCTGGGGGTTTTGTTGAAGTTGACGTAATACTGGGCTTAGTTGTAATTTTATGCGTTGTTGTGGGTTTGTCTTCTGCTGTGTTTGTAACTGGCCTAATTGTAGTCGTAGTTTTTACCGTTGTTGTTGTCGTTGTTCCCAATGTTGTTTTTATTGTGGGCTTCGTAGTTGTTGTAGCGCTTGTCGTTGTTGTGGATTTTTCTGTTGTGGGCGTGGTAGGGGGCGGAGTCAATGTTCCATTCCTTTCTGATTGGTTGTTGACTTCCCTTTTCATTTGTGGCGGAATGGATGGGAGTGTTTTCCCGTCCAATGGCTGTTGAGTGTGTAGTGCAATGATGGCTGCCGCTGAAAGCGTTTTTGGCTGGTGTGGGTTCCGATATTCGAAGCTAAAATGTTGTTTCTGGCTGGAGCTGTGACAATGCCCCATACTCACTCTTCCCACTCTCTGTGTTAGGCACTTTCTGTCTGATGAGGGTGAATGTAACCCAGTTCTATCTGTTGCTATGAGCTGTCCTGTGTGCTCGAATGTGCCCCAGATTGAGCTGGTGTTAGCGCATTCCTGGAGGACTAACATTGTCGTATTGGCTTTGATACAGGTGTTTGTATTGAAAGGTCTGATGGTGAAGTCAGATGTATATTCAAAAGCTTGTCCTCTTTCTGTTGCTTTGCTACAGTTGGCTACCGTAGTTTGTGATTGCACCAATGATTCGTTGCTGCTTACCAGTTCTCTTAGTTCTTCTTGACATCGCGGCCACTCTTTGTCACATTCTTCCAACGTCATTTGTTTGTTTACTTCGTGGTGTGTTAGACATTTTTCATTTGGTGTTTTTCCATTTTTCAATAGTCCCCAGGCAATCATGTCCCAGATTATATTTCCGCTACCGTGATTAGTTTCTAAAATTCCTCCGAATATGGCGAATTAATCGTTGTTGTGATTGCCTTTCGTTGTTCTTGCTGAATTTCCTGCATTTCTGCTAATGTTGTGTCCGGGAAATTTTCTAGGATGTCAGGATTGGTGTTTACAGTTTCGAAGATCCATTTTTGTGTTACGCTGTTTTTGTCCTCTCTGCACTCTGTTAGTATGATAGCTTGGGGTGATCCTAGTGTAATACAGAGATATGATTCTTCTGAAATTAATTGATAATTTTGTTGATCTAGGATCCATCTTGTTGAATATTCCGAACATTTGGCTACAATCAGTCGGCCTGCTTCTCCCTCTGTTATACATAAATCACCGTTCTGTACTCAGATTGTTTGGTCAACGATGTATTCGAATTCTGATCCTTGTGGAAGTTGATCATCGTTTTTGAGACGAAAGTGAGCATTTAATTGGTTGCTTTCTTCAGGTTTGTATATTATATATATCGTTGCGTTGTAATTCACGAACCGTTCTTTCTCCCCGATTCTGATTGATTGTGAATATCCCATTCTTATTGATCCCCAGGCGTACGAAATGCTGTAAAGACATTTTCCTGAATCTTCGAGAGGAGTGTTTAGCAAGAATTTAACTTCCTGCTGAATGGATCGTTTCCGTTTGGCTATTTGGATTTCTCTATAATCCTTGCACACTGATGTATCTAGGTGAGTATTAAGTTTGCATGTTTTTATAGTTGTTTTAAACATCTCGTACAGTTTTCTTGTAGTTTCCATTGTAAAAATTAGGTATGTAAGCGGTATACCCACAACTTTGTAACCTTGTGGTATGATGTTTTGATCTGGTTTGTTGAGGAACAAAATCTCAACCTGTCGATTTGTGTCGTAGAGACGACTAGTGTTTTCGTGTTCCGGCATTGTTGGAAGTTCCAGATATCCGCTTCCCTTAATCAACGTTTGTGAGTATGAGTTATTTGTTGTTCTATCTCCCCACACTATTGTGTTTTGATTTTGAATGAAGTGCCCTTCCTGCTGGGTTGTGTTTAACGGTCCAAAAGGGCTTTCAATTGGGTCATCCGGTTTTTCCTGCCGTAGCGTGATTTGTTCCGCTACACAGTTGAGGGTGTGGCATTGTTTTATGGCATACCGTTGCCTTTCGCCTGTCGGGGTGGCTGTAAAACTCAGTCCTGCTGGTCCGGTCTGCATATTGTTATCACCACACTTCTTGGCGTTCACCATTTACCAGCATTCCAGTGGGGTTGTTAGTTTAGTTTCTTGTGAATATATTGTGTCGAAGGATCCAATCCAAAATGATCCTGTTATTTTCTTCGTTTTCATCCATTGTTTGCACGTCTAGCCTTTCCAAGAAGCTGCTGGTTTCTGCGTCGTTTTTAAAGTGTACAGCGTGGGTATTCTGGGTAAGTGTGCCGTACCTGTTTCCTTGTTGTTGCAGTAATATGGTGCTTCTATATCTAAAATTCCTCTGGTCTTTATATTGTTACAGTCGCATACGGTTGAATAGATGGGATACGTTGATGGAATGATGGTGAGCAAGTGGATGAATAATAGTATCAGTTCCATCTGTGAAGAGAAAATTTGAAGGTTTCTTAGAATCTCGATACTCCTTGACGTTGCCGTAAGTTGTATCGTGGATTCGTCATTCTAGTTTATGCAGGTTTGCTTGGTGTGGGAAAAGGAATGTTTGGTGCGATGATCATATAAGATGCCTCTTCGGTTGCACGAACTGGACGCGTTTCAGGAATAAGTTGTTTTTTGTCGTTACTGAATTGTTTTCTTGGTCTTCCTGGCCCCTTTCGTACTGTTTCTTTTTTCAGTTGGTTTGTCGCGTCTGATGTTCCTTCTGCTCCTGAATTTCATTTGCTCTCTCAAGTTGTTCTTGTTTCCTTCATCGCTCGATCTTTGATTTTCTCTTTAGTCTTTCACTTTCCTTTCGAATATTTTCAAGCTCTCTTATAACAATTTCTTTTTCCGTTGCCCTTGTTTCTACTCGTGCTAGTGTCACTATGGGAATACGGCTTAGGGTGTCGCCGTTTTGGTGCGACTTCCCAGGCCGGTACCCAATGACGATGTCAAATTCTTGTAGTTTGAGTGCCCATCTAGCTAATCTTCCTGCGGGTTCTGCCTTGCTCATGAACCATTCTAAAGGTTTATGGTCTGTAAATACGGTGAATCTGCGTCCGTATAGATATGTCCTAAACACATCGATTGCGTGGATGATTGCGTAAGCCTCTTTCTCTGTGGTTGACCACTTGGCCTCGCGGTCGTTCAGATGTTTAAAGCTATACGCTATGACGACTTCCCCGACTTCAAGATGTTATTCATTGCTCGTTGGAAATTGCTTGGTGCATTTGTTAATCCAAATGGCATTCTATTAAATTCGTATTGTCCAAATTCACAGATGAATATGGTTTTGTGTTTATCGCTTTCTTCTAACTCCATTTGCCAGTAGCCGCTCAGTAAGTCCAATGTTGAGAAGTAAACTGATCCACTCAATGCATCAATGGTGTCATCAATTCTTGGTAATGGGTATTTATCTTTTACAGTTATTTTGTTTAATGCCCTATAGTTAATACACATACGCATTTCTCTATCTTTTTTGGGTACCATTACTATGGCTGCTGCGAATGGACTGTGACTTTTCCTAATAATCTTGTTACTTATCATTACTTCAATTTTTGTTTTGACGATAAGTTTCAATGCTTCTTGTGTTCTGCGCAATCGTTGAGTAATTGGGGCGTTGTATCCTATGTTAATGGATGTTTTACGTCAGTTGCTAAACCCAAATCTGATTCTTTTTCTGCAAATAGAGATTCGTGTTTTTTCAATAGGATTTCGATTTTAATGCGTATCTCGTCTGAGATGGTGTTTGCTTCACAATCTTGGGTCTGTCTAATTCGCTTGGATTTCTTGTTATTGTCTGATTGGGAGAAAGATTCAAGGCTGCGATAATCTGTTTCGGTATGGCCATTGTTATAGTTATTTTCTGTTGAACGGTGTGGAATGAGTCGAATGTGGATGCCTGCTTTGCCAAACGTTAGGCTGTATATTGGGTGTATGTTCCACTTGGTTACTTTCCAAAGCTGTGTTCTATCCCAAAATGGTCGTAGTTAATCCGCCTATTTCTAGTATTAATTTTTACATTGTTACTCGATAAAAAGTCCAATCCTAAAATGCAACTTTCGTTTAAGTTTTCCATGATATAAAAAGGATGGTTATAACGTGGTTGTCGTTAATGATAATTGAAAATTCATATTTCCCAATTGATTTTAACGTTTCTCCTGACACCGTTCTGAATCTTGGTGAAGGGGTGTTTTTAATTCTTTTAAGCGTTTCTGTGGTCTTTAGGTTGAATAATATGCTGTTTGAAACTAAACTGGCTGCAGCACCTGTGTCTACTAAAGCATGAATTTCTTTTTCAAAAATTCTAATGGGTATACGTATTAGTTTGGGTATCGCTGATTCTAAATTATATGTTGAGGGGTTGTCTGGTAGGGATATTGTGTTTACTACATTGGACGGCGGTTCGGATTGTTGATACGTGCCACATCTGTCCAAACATTCTCGTGCAATGTGTCCTTTTTTATTGCACTTGTAGCAGATAATGATTCTATTTCCAAGGGTGTCGGTGGAGTTTGGTTGGGTTTGTCGTGGCTGTGGGTATTGATGAGAATAGGATGGGTTTTGGCCATACAACTGTTGATTGTTGTGCTGTTGAAAGTTCGGTTGATTGTAGTGTACCGGTCTGCTGCTGTATGGTGGTCTCTGTGGTGTTTGTTGGTATGTTGGGAAATTGGATTGTCTATACCCCGTGGAACTACCTTCTCTTCGTGGTGAAGTATAGTTGCTGCGGTATGGGCTGTTACGATTAAAGTTTCGGTCACTACTGGAACCTCGACTATTCGGCCTTCGTGAAATCGAACTCGCGGATTTTGTGGTCTGGAGTATCGACCACTTGATTGTGGAGATCTTGTTCGTATCGATCTAAACTCCCTCATCACAGATATAGGATTTCCTAGGCAACAAACGTGGCTAACGTACATCTATTTTCGCGCCTATATCAGGCACGTCCTGGTTGTCCTAGTGGGACGGATTAAGGATGACTTGTGGCTTTCAATTGTTGTGTGGGATGCATCCTGGAACCTTGCAATGATGGCGGTTTTCCACTCGTCATAACTTAACTCGTCACCTTGCTCTTCTACGTAGTTTCCATGCCATTCTAGGGCATCACCTTTTAGTCTGTCGGTGAAGAAAAGTATTTTTTGGTTGTCGTCCCAGTCGTTGTTGCGTGCTACATGTTCTGCGTCCTTCAGCCATTCTGTTATTAATTTATCAGTGCTTTTCCCTTTGAAAAATGGAATTGACTTTTTGTCTTCTCTCGAAAATAATTCTCCTAATGCTTTTACAATTGGTTGGGTTGTGGATGTATCGATATTATCGGTATCTGTTGTGTCGCCGTCAATTCTCGAAAGTCCCATTTTGGTTTTATGTTTGAGAGTCTGATACTTTTGTTCTAGTTGAAGGAGGTTGTTGTTTTGGATCTTGATTTGGTTTTTTAGGTCGTCGTTGAGTTGCTGTAGCTCGGCAATTTGTTCTGATTCTAACTCGTAGTGAAGGGATTTGTCTCCTTCTGTTAGTGAGGTTAGATCGTTAATCTCACTCACTAGTGATCTCTCCTAGTTCGTTGGAGGCGTCTAAATCTTCGGTTTCCGCGAATGTTATCTGTTGCCTTCTATATTCTTTTATTCTGTTTTCCAGATACTTGATTTTTTCTTCTCTGTCTCCTGCCTGTACGTTGGTTTTTTTTGTAATTCCGTTTCAAGATTTTTATTCTTTGTAGTACTATCTTTCAGGCTTCTTCGTAAACTGGCTTTTTCTGTTAAGGTTTTTTCAAGGTTCTCTCTTGTTTCTTTTGTTTCTGTCAGAAGTTGCTCCGCGGTTTCTAACCTCGTAACCAGTTGTTTTCTTTCACGTTCAAGTTTGCTAATTATTTCTTGTCCTTCTCTTTCAACAGCTATGTTGTTTTTCTCTCTTTTCCGTAAAAGGTTTTACAGTTGATTTTCTGTTGCAGTGGCAGTTTCAAGGCTTGTTTCTAATTCGCTGGTTCGATTGGCAGATTTTTCTAGGGAGTTTTTGAGTGTTTCTTTACTTTCTTGGAGTTGCTCAAGGGAACTACTTAAGGCGTATTTGAAACTCTTTGCCTTTTTCTTGTTGCTATCTAGCTGTTTTCGCAAGCTCTGTAACTCGAAATTGAGGTTAGACGAATATTTTTTCTCTGCAATCTGCGCAAGTATTATTTCTTTTTGCAAAAAACTGATGGTGCCGAACAGGAATTCTTTCTCTTTACCATGCACAATACTAATCTGTTGTAATAAACTGTCAAGGTTTCCGGTGTTGCCACCGAGGGATTCTACGTAATCGTTAAGTGTCTTTGCGGTGTTTGTAATAGTTTCTGCTGTTATACCACGTGGTACTTGCAACGTTTGTTCTAACAATGAATATGAATACAATTGTAATACGTTGTGGGTCTCTTTACTAACTTCTTGTTTCTTGGATTCTATTTGTTTGATATTCGCTTTTGTCGTGGTGGTCTGATAGGTTTTGTTTCGTTCTGACTCTTGTTCAAATTCTAAGTCCACAAGCGTTTTCCAATGGTCTAAAAATTTTTCTCGAAGACAGTTGGGATTTTGGTTGGTTGTGTCTGATTCGAGTAGGATGGGGTACAAAGGTGGAGATAGTTCGTCGACAATGTTTGGATACAAAGTATTCTCTTTACGAGTAGTCTCTGGTACAATATGATCAAGCGGCATTCGCTTACCTTTGATGGTGTTTCCTTGGTCTGGTAGAGTTGTTGGACTCGTCGGGGAAATGTAGAGCACAATCACTGAAATAAGGTACGGGTAAGAAACTTATTACTGGACAACAAGTTTAAGTCTCGTTGGGACCTCTAATTGTAATGTTTCGAACCTCGTGTATTGTCAGTGGATTGCCGGAACAATTCCCAATTACAAGGTAAAAAACATGCGGTATTTATACTACTACAGAACACAAATATTGAAGGTAAAGTGGGAGGAGATACGTTCACTTTCACTTGTGAAACGCTTGAGGGATGAAGAAGGTGTGGCTGTCTTTGGATAGCCTTTGGGCTCGTTACACCTGGAATAAGTTAATCATAATTACGTGTGTTAACCAAGGTTGCCATTGAACGTCACTGTGACGTTGCTGCAATATTTACAACACATGTTGATCATTACTTAAAAGATCCTCACAAACATAACGAATTATTCACTTAAAACCTAAATGATCTTCAAAATCTAATTACTCTTAAAAAATGAAATAAAATAATCTTACCAATCAATTTCAATGTTGAATTGCCGATCTTGATCAACATAATGGGATGGAATACGTGATATATGCATTCAACTTATTGAATTGGTGCTGTTCCGAATCCTACAGCCCCAAATAGTTAGAAGAGGCTTTATCTAAAACGGTATTGTGCCATAGGCGAAAACGGAGGCAGGGGAACGTAGACGACGCAACGAGGAGGGAAGATCACCCTTTCGCAAAACGATTAGAGACAAGAATTTGCCTGTTACAGTCGCGTCACTCGTTTTCCCGTAAAATATTGTAACTTGTAAAATATCAGTATTGAGCTAACGTGCCCGTAAATAAAATACAGAGTGCGAAATTTACATGCAATCTTAAAGTCAGTACGTATCGTTAACATTTTGGTGCATCGACCGGGAATCGTGAATCCCAACGAACTGATCCGTAAATTGTAGTCGTCTTATCGCTCTGTATCGTCCACATCGTTTACGCTACAGCACGAAAACTCATGCTGACGTTGTCTCCTATCAAGAGGATCTACAATCAAGCGTTACCTTTAGAACAAAACTTAATTAGACGATTTACGCCACATGTGCTCGCCCCTATAGCACATTGAATCGTCTACGCACGAAGTATTGTCCTAATAACTTGATTGTCGAAACCTTAGCTTGTACCCGTCTCGTCGACAAGCTCATGCCTTTAAATAACGTCTAAAGTGCATACTCGCAAATCAGTACCGCGTGGCAGATCACGTAACACGTTGCGTAAACTGATCCCATACGTCATCCGTTGTCATTCAAGCATGGCCAACGAAGCTTTCCCCCTCGATGTTATTCAAGAAGAAGAACCGGAGGAAGATTTGGAAGAATGGCAAAGGACAAACGACCCCGCTCAGCTAAAACAGCACCGTACGCAGGCCAAGAGAATCCACACGATGGCACTCAATCAAGCTCTCCTTGCCGTCCGAATGCAGGAAGATGTTGGAACAATCGAGATTGAGCGAACAAGCCTGGTTCGTGCATACGACATCGTTGAAAGAATTCACCGTCGCTACGTGGAAGTCTGCAAGTTCGACGGCGAAGATCTAGACAGAGAAACCAGCTGGGGAATTGATATTTCCATCAAACACTCGAGGGCGTTAACCGACATGGCCAACTACATCGACTCCCTTCAGGCCCGCGCAAGATCAGTTGCAGGTTCCAGCCGTAGTAGTGTTTCCAACCGTTCATCAACCTCATCGACACGACGTAAACTTCAGGAGGCCGAGCGGTTAGAAAAGGAAACGCAACTAAGGATTCAACAGGAAAAAGCCGAAGCCTTACAACAAGCCGAAGAGGAAGAACGTAGAAAGCAGTTCGAACTTGGCAAGATGCAGCTCGAAATCGCCAGAAAGGCAGAGGAAAAGCGGGTTGAAGCAGCACGTAAGGAACGACAACTGAAAATGGAGTTAGAGAAGCAACGTTACACTAGCTCCTTGTTACGTAAACAACTCGCAGACGAATTAGCGGAAACCGAAGAGACGGATGAAATCGAAACGTCCGGGTTTGATAAAACAGATGTCTGGAAAACTTCTAACGTCCCATTTCATGCACCCGCTACGCCTGTTCCAGAATTCTGCATGCCGTACAGACCAGCAACGACAACGCAACCATGCTCTCAACACGGGCCGGCTGCGTCCCAACAGCCGTTTACGTTTGACCAGCCATCTTCGTCGTTTCCTAACTTGAACGTCAACGCCTCAAGCTACGCACCCACAAACATATTCGATCGGGTAGCTCAGCAAATCAACTCCAGCGCACGTCCGCCGTCACATCCAACAATCGCGATGTCGGCGCCTCCCGTACACAACCGATTTACGCAACAAACGTTTCCGTCCCAGAGACCAGTTCCTGATTCGCAACCAACGGTGTACTCCCCTGATGCCTGGATATTCACCGTGAATCGTCATGACGCACCTCCGACATTTCGTTCATCATCGAGACCGCCGAAAGCTGAACCACCGAAGTTTGACGGCAACCCGATAAACTGGCCTATGTTTATCCAGTCATTCAAGGTTCAGATCCACGACACATGTTTCAGCGATGCCGAACGTCAACATCATCTACGTGCATGCCTGACGACCGAAATTCAGAAGAACCTCGGTGAAGTTCTACTCAACCCTGGATTATACTCCTTTGCATTGAAAGAGCTGCATCGGAAGTTCGGAAATCCAAGAATCGTATCAACCGCCTGCTCTTCATTGCTTCTAAAGCTACCTTCGTTTAAAGATAGCGACTACGAATCTTTAAAGCAGTTTTCGTCCACACTCCGTTCAGTCGTCGCAACTTTGCAACTGGGTGGATATGGATTGGAGCTACACAGCAGCACCACTTTGGCTCAATTGGTTGGAAAATTGCCGCCCAACCTACGCAGTAAATGGGCCGAAGTGAGCTATCGAATTCAAGATAGATTGCCTACGATACTCGACCTGGACACGTGGCTCGATGACGTTACGATGGCGGAGTATTTCGTCCGTGTTGGCGTCGACCCCACATTCCAGCAAGGCAGTCATCCGAAGACTCGAGAAAACGTCCACAAATCGTCTAACGAAAAACCGAAGAAGTCGACCACGCCCCCTATGGTCTTCTCCACAACCGTAAACATCGCATCCTGCCCATATTGTGACGGTGCTCATCGCCTTTACCTCTGTGAGAAGTTTAAGGCGTTAAATCCCACGGAGCGATCGGAGGTAGTCAAAGAAAAAAGATGCTGTTACCGGTGTCTCGACGACCGCCATCTAAGTTCCGAGTGTAAAAGGGAAAAGGAATGTGGAACAGAAGATTGTAAACGTCTTCACCACCCTCTTCTCCACGGAGCACCGAGGATGTATCCGAAAACGCCACAATCGAGCCTGACGTCACACTCTTCTCGAAAGGGCCCATTTAACGGCGCGGTCTCCTACGGCTACGAAAACGAAACGACCCTGCTGCCTATCGTCCCTATGGTAATCGAAGCTAATGGTCGAACCTGGACCGGGTACGGATTGTTGGATCCCGGTAGCCAAATCTCAATGATAACCAACGCGCTTGCAAACGAATTGGGACTTCAAGGCGAGAAGGGAATTTCGATAATCGGAACGTACCACGGCCGCGACCCAACTGCACACACGACAAAGGTGTCCTTCAGAATCTCGTCGTTGGACAAAAGCAGTTCTTTCGAAATCCCGAACTGTTACTCCGTTCCCGTCTTAAAAATCAAGAACGAAAACGTCGATCTAAAGAAGCTTGTCAAGGATTGGCCTCATCTAGCTGGATTGAAGGTTCCCGCCCAAAATTCCGTGGACGTGAACGTGTTGATCGGCTCGTGTGATATGGCTCCGCAAGAAGTCCTTGAAATCAAAAGAGATCCGTTGAACGAGCGAGCTCCGCGAGGTCTCCGAACAGCCTTTGGATGGTGTATAGCCGGTCCGATTTCTCCGGCCGCCGTTGCACAACTTCAGTGCAACTCGCTCTCATTAGCGCCCCCACCCGATCAAGATCTTGTGAATGCGATCGATCGCTTTCTACTCACCGAGACCTACGAAGCCCGAGCAGGTGTCAAGGTGCCGGTCAGCGACGATGAATTACGTGCAAACAAGATCCTAAACGAAACGACAAGATTCGTAGGCGATCGTTACGAGTCGGGACTCCTCTGGAAAAACGAAGAGCCGAACCTCCCCGACAACAGCCAGTCTACACTAGCTCGCTTCCTAAAGCTAGAACGAAGACTCATCGCCGACGAAAATCTTGGTAGAAGATACTCCGCTGCAATCAACGAATACATCAGCCTTGGTCACGCCCGAAAACTTTCAGCCGAGGAGGTCGATTACCGTCCAGCTGGCCGTACCTGGTTTCTACCTCACCACCCTGTGATAAATCCGAAGAAACCTGACAAATGCCGCCCAGTTTTTGATGCCTCCGCGTACTACAAGGGAATGTCGCTGAACTTTGCCCTGCTGAAAGGACCTGACCTGCTAACCAACTTAATTGGTGTGTTGCTACGTTTCCGGCAACATCCGATGGCATTGAGCGCGGATATCGTAAAGATGTTCCACCAAGTAAGAGTGCGGCCACAAGACGGGCCGGCACTTCGCTTCTTCTATCGCGACCCGGGTATACAGGAACCGCCCTCCGTTTACCAAATGAACGTGCAACCCTTCGGCGCAGTTTGCTCCCCGACAATTTGTGCTCACGTTCTACGTCAAGCAGCCGAAGACGGTGGGATTGATGCAGCCGACGCTACGAAACAAGTAATCGACCATTTCTACGTGGACAACTGGCTGACGTCATTCCCAACTGCCGAAGAAGCTATTCAGCAAGCGAAAAGGGTGACAAACGTTCTACGTCGTGCAGGATTCGAGCTCGCCCAGTGGGGCTCATCATGCCCGAAGGTTCTGCTGTCGTTGCCTGGCAACCCAGTTTCGTCTATCGACTTAGCGCTACACGGAATGCCCATAGAACGGACGTTGGGCCTCTCACTCGACTACGGTAGCGACTCGTTCGTAGTGAGCGCAAGCATTAAACTGGATGGAGAGACGAAACGTGAAATACTACGAGAAACGTCAAGCGTCTACGACCCATTTGGTTTTCTCTCACCGGTGTTGCTACAAGCTAAACTCATTCTGCAAGCTGTATGCAGAAAATCGGTTGGCTGGGACGATCAACTAGACCAGACGACCATCGATGAGTGGCAAAATTGGGCCATCTCCCTCTCGAAGCTAAACCCGCTTTCCGTCCCACGATGTTTTTACCCAGAGCTACCAAAAGCACGAGGTGTGGGACTGCATCTGTTTGCTGACGCCTCCGAATCAGCGTTTGGTGCCATTGCCTATCTCCGTTTCGACATCCCCGACGGCGTTAAAGTGTCATTCGTTATGGCCAAGGCAAGAGTAGCACCTATCAAATACGTTTCGATACCCAGACTTGAGCTGTGTGCAGCATTACTCGCCGCCCGCCTAGCATCAGTGATCAAGTCAGAACTTCGACTAAAAATCGACCAAACCACATTTTGGTCAGATTCGACAACGGTTTTGAGATGGATCAACTCCCCACACTATCGGTTTCATATTTACGTCGGAAACCGAATAGGCGAAATATTGGAGCTGTCCGAAAGTAGTCAATGGCGTTACGTCCCTACGGCTCAAAACCCAGCAGATGACGTCAGCCGCGGCGTCACGTCATCTGAATTTTCCATCGAACATCGTTTCTTCACCGGTCCGTCTTTCCTCTACCAATCACCTCAAAATTGGCCGGCCTTCCCCGATGTAAAACAGGGAACTAACGAAGTAGAGGATCCCGAAGTTCGCTGTACGAGATGGGTTGGTGTGATTCTACACGTAAACGATTCCATCGACCAGCTCACCACGTACACCTCCCGCTATCCGTTTTTAGTCGGCGTTGTCGGCTACGTCAAACGTTTCATCAGTAACGCTCGTAAAGAAAAAACTCATCGCGAATTCGGCAAATTATCGGAAACCGAGGTCAAGAATGCGGAAGCAGAATTGTTTAGGCGCGCTCAGATGTCTGCCTTTCCAGAAGATTATAGCAATTTAAAAGAGGGAAAGCAGCTCGATCCTGGTTCAAGCCTAATCACGTTAACGCCATTCATCGACCATCAAAGAGTTTTACGAGTCGGAGGACGTATTGAAAATGCTCCAGCTGCACCTGAAGCTCGCCATCCGATCATACTTCCAGCTGATGAGAAAATCACAAAGTTGCTAATTTATAGTCTCCACCTCGAGTTCGCACACTCCACTACAGAGAGAACCTTTCACGAGTTACGAAAGGTTTACTGGGTTCAACGTGGACGAAAAACGGTGAGAAGAATTATCAGCAAGTGCTTCAAATGCAAGCAACACTACGCAAAAGCACTCTGCCCGATGATGGCCGCCCTTCCCGGTTACCGTCTGAAGCCTTTCTACCCCGCCTTTACACACACCGGAGTAGATTTCTTTGGCCCGTACAACGTAAACATATTCAGACGGAAAGTAAAACGCTGGGCCTGTTTGTTTACTTGCATGTCATCAAGAGCCGTGCACTTGGAAATGGCATACTCTCTTGACACTTCGTCATTCATCAACTGCATCAGTCGCTTTGAAGATCGCCGTACGACTCCGCAACATTATCACAGCGATAATGGCACGAACTTTGTTGGAGCTGTGCGTGAATTCTCCGAGTGTCTTCGTCGGATGGAACAACTAGCCATAAGAGATGGACGAAAACGAAGAACAGTGACCTGGAGTTTCAACCCACCTGCCGCGCCACATTTTGGTGGAACTTGGGAACGTCTAGTTCAGTCGTCAAAACGTGCCTTAAGATTCGTACTTAACGAACAAACCCTGACTGACGATACCTTAGTCACCACGTTAATTCAAGTGGAGAAACTTCTCAACGGCCGCCCGTTAACGTATGTAAGCGTAAACCCGGCGGATCCCGAACCCATCACGCCAAACCATCTTCTCCTTGGACACGAAAATCCGTACGTACCCTTCGACATGTTCGACGAAAACGACATGACGACCAAAAGGCAGTACCGCATCGCTCAGTACCTCACGGATTGTTTCTGGAGACGTTGGATGAGGGAATATCTGCCCAGCCTTACGGAAAGACGGAAATGGCTATACGGACAAAAGAACCTCAACGTTGGCGACATCGTGATCGTTATCGAGCCAGACACACCCCGTGGAGAATGGCCCATCGCTCGTGTCATCAAGGTGTTCTCTGGACCAGATGGCGTGGTCCGCTCCGCGATCGATCACCTACGTTCGGCCACCAAAACCTCCGAACTTCATCGCCCAGCTGTGAAACTCTGCTTGTTGGAGTCTTGGGATACGGATGGTGCGTCCGCTTACGAACGCAGGGCCGGCTATGTTCCGAATCCTACAGCCCCAAATAGTTAGAAGAGGCTTTATCTAAAACGGTATTGTGCCATAGGCGAAAACGGAGGCAGGGGAACGTAGACGACGCAACGAGGAGAAAAGATCACCCTTTCGCAAAACGATTAGAGACAAGAATTTGCCTGTTACAGTCGCGTCACTCGTTTTCCCGTAAAATATTGTAACTTGTAAAATATCAGTATTGAGCTAACGGGCCCGTAAATAAAATACAGAGTGCGAAATTTACATGCAATCTTAAAGTCAGTACGTATCGTTAACAGGTGCATACTATAACACCATCACTGTTGTAGGATTTCGTGGCGCAATGGTAGCGCGCCTGACTCCAGATCAGGAGGTTGCGTGTTCAAATCACGTCGGGATCAAACGGCTTATTCAAGTTTTTGTTTGTGAATGTATGCTGCAACGACAAACGAGGCAGACAAGTCTAGGTAAATACTACTCATATTTTCAGGGCGTGTAAAAACACGTGACTAAATACATTTATCAATGCTTTTATTGTAAAATGCATATTAAAATGCGCAAGCTGTTAGAGAGCTAGCAAAAAGTTTGATGCTATTCAGAGACGAGAATCTTGCCAATACCATGTCAGGATTTACCCGCGGTTCCCGAATGTGATGACGTAACGGTTACTTAATCGATGAACTATGATAACACATCATGCACAACTTGAATCTGCTACGGGTGCTAAGGGTCAATTTTAGACGTAAAATGCATCGACCGGGAATCGAACCCGGGCGGCCCGCGTGGCAGGCGAGCATTCTACCACTGAACCATCGATGATGAATATATATGCTTTGTTTATCAATTGCATTCGTTAAAGATAAATTAAAATGCCTATTTATATGCCTACGGAATAAACAAAGTTTTTGTTTACGTTATTGTGTTACATATAACTTAATATTTCATATAAGTTAGCAGATCGTAGTTTCGATCTACGGACCTCTGGGTTATGGGCCCAGCACGCTTCCGCTGCGCCACTCTGCTGTACGAAACTAATCGCTGTATTACGGAGTCCCAGTTATGGCTTACGTAGCATTTGTAACTGTTGTGTTACTAAAATGCATAAATAGCACGCTGGGACAAAAGCATCGATGCCAAATGTTAGGAAATTCTTCCTATCCTTGGTTTTCTTTGAACCTTCAACCAATAACAACTTTATCACCACCGGTGCTTTAGCAACCACACTTTTAATGGGAAATAGTCTGTTGAACTGTCGATGTGCATTTGCTTCTGCGGTATTGGAAAGCACAGAAAACGTCTGCCAAGTATACCTGGAATAAGTTAATCATAATTACGTGTGTTAACCAAGGTTGCCGCTGAACGTCACTGTGACGTTTCTTCAATATTCCTCCTTTTCCGACAAAACAAACCTTTTGTTATGTTTTGTTTTGTTTTGTTTTGTTTTGTTATGTTTTGTTTTGTTTTGTTTTGTTTTGTTTTGTTTTGTTTTGTTTTGTTTTGTTTTGTTTTGTTTTGTTTTGTTTTGTTTTGTTTTGTTTTGTTTTGTTTTGTTTTGTTTTGTTTTGTTTTGTTTTGTTTTGTTTTGTTTTGTTTTGTTTTGTTTTGTTTTGTTTTGTTTTGTTTTGTTTTGTTTTGTTTTGTTTTGTTTTGTTTTGTTTTGTTTTGTTTTGTTTTGTTTTGTTTTGTTTTGTTTTGTTTTGTTTTGTTTTGTTTTGTTTTGTTTTGTTTTGTTTTGTTTTGTTTTGTTTTGTTTTGTTTTGTTTTGTTTTGTTTTGTTTTGTTTTGTTTTGTTTTGTTTTGTTTTGTTTTGTTTTGTTTTGTTTTGTTTTGTTTTGTTTTGTTTTGTTTTGTTTTGTTTTGTTTTGTTTTGTTTTGTTTTGTTTTGTTTTGTTTTGTTTTGTTTTGTTTTGTTTTGTTTTGTTTTGTTTTGTTTTGTTTTGTTTTGTTTTGTTTTGTTTTGTTTTGTTTTGTTTTGTTTTGTTTTGTTTTGTTTTGTTTTGTTTTGTTTTGTTTTGTTTTGTTTTGTTTTGTTTTGTTTTGTTTTGTTTTGTTTTGTTTTGTTTTGTTTTGTTTTGTTTTGTTTTGTTTTGTTTTGTTTTGTTTTGTTTTGTTTTGTTTTGTTTTGTTTTGTTTTGTTTTGTTTTGTTTTGTTTTGTTTTGTTTTGTTTTGTTTTGTTTTGTTTTGTTTTGTTTTGTTTTGTTTTGTTTTGTTTTGTTTTGTTTTGTTTTGTTTTGTTTTGTTTTGTTTTGTTTTGTTTTGTTTTGTTTTGTTTTGTTTTGTTTTGTTTTGTTTTGTTTTGTTTTGTTTTGTTTTGTTTTGTTTTGTTTTGTTTTGTTTTGTTTTGTTTTGTTTTGTTTTGTTTTGTTTTGTTTTGTTTTGTTTTGTTTTGTTTTGTTTTGTTTTGTTTTGTTTTGTTTTGTTTTGTTTTGTTTTGTTTTGTTTTGTTTTGTTTTGTTTTGTTTTGTTTTGTTTTGTTTTGTTTTGTTTTGTTTTGTTTTGTTTTGTTTTGTTTTGTTTTGTTTTGTTTTGTTTTGTTTTGTTTTGTTTTGTTTTGTTTTGTTTTGTTTTGTTTTGTTTTGTTTTGTTTTGTTTTGTTTTGTTTTGTTTTGTTTTGTTTTGTTTTGTTTTGTTTTGTTTTGTTTTGTTTTGTTTTGTTTTGTTTTGTTTTGTTTTGTTTTGTTTTGTTTTGTTTTGTTTTGTTTTGTTTTGTTTTGTTTTGTTTTGTTTTGTTTTGTTTTGTTTTGTTTTGTTTTGTTTTGTTTTGTTTTGTTTTGTTTTGTTTTGTTTTGTTTTGTTTTGTTTTGTTTTGTTTTGTTTTGTTTTGTTTTGTTTTGTTTTGTTTTGTTTTGTTTTGTTTTGTTTTGTTTTGTTTTGTTTTGTTTTGTTTTGTTTTGTTTTGTTTTGTTTTGTTTTGTTTTGTTTTGTTTTGTTTTGTTTTGTTTTGTTTTGTTTTGTTTTGTTTTGTTTTGTTGTCACAGTGGTCAGTGACTAGCAGTTGGTACTTGAGACGTTTTCGGTTTAAGCTGCTTAGAGACTCTTATAGGGATTCGTGACTACAAGTCACGTCCTCGGTAGTATAGTGGTTAGGGTCTTGAGGGAAGAAACTTATAGGTGCACGTGCATTTAAAATAAGACTATATATGACTACGCTAATCGGGCCTTGAACCTGAACGCACCCCAGGAACGTCCGTCGATACCAAGAATGGAGCGGATGTCGTCTTTCCTGGGGTACCATGATCCAAGGGACCCGACAACCAGGGGAAGAATCCTTCCAAGCAGAGAATATTTTTCATACTTCCGCTGGTAGGCAATCTCCATACTTCCTGGTTGGTCATAGCAGACCACGACGTTCACCATCACCCGGGAGCCAGATAGTTGGAATTCAACATCTGGTCTTAAGCGTTCCCCGGGGATGGCTTTGTTGACAGTGACGTCATGTCCCTGCTTGACTAGCAGCGATTCCAAGAGATCTTGGATGGTGTTGTGCCTCTGGGTGGCGAACTGGAGACCTTCTACACAGTTGTTAAGAACATGAAACCCGGTCTCGATTTCCATTCCGCATCGGCGGCAACAACTCGTGTCTTGTTCTCGAGAACAAAATACGAGTTGCCCCGAAGAGGAAAAATGTCAAGCCGGGCCCTGTGTAGGTATCTCCAGTCGCGGAAGGAGAGGGGCGTAAGGCAGGATACTAGGCGAGCCATATCCTTTGATGTTTCTTCCAGGGAGAGGCCAATAGCTACTACTCCCTGGTGGCTCTTGTCGGTTAGAAGGTTCTTAGTATAGCGCTGCCGAGCTACTTTCCGAAGTCCGCGGACTGCCTTGGCTGAGATTACGGAGAAGTCATCGGCGACAATTCTTAGGTTTTCGTCACCGGATACATCAATCCGTACTCCCAGTCGTTTGGCAGCTTGACGGGCAAGAGTCCAGAGATTGGATCCTGCCTCCGCGTACCTCAGCCTGTAGAGCCCCCCGTCCACGGATCCCGAAAGGTATTCCCCAACTGGTAACACTCCTGGATGCTCCGTTCTGAACCCTCGCCGGATGGTGTCATGGAGCTGCTCTCTGCATATATTCCTCACCGTAGGATCTCTACAAGTGAGAAGCTGAGCTCGGGCGATGGTCCAGATATCGGCAGACATCGGCCCCCAACCCGTCGGTCCGCATAGAAAAAGGGGACCGTTGCGTGGTTGGTAAATTGCAAATAAGGCCTAGGAACTTCCTGCACTCAGTGTCCAGTTGGGTAAGGGAGTCTTTCAGGACCTGACCCGAAGCAAGATGGTGGGAAAGGGAAGGAAGAAGGTGGCTACGGAAGATTTCAAGTTTTTGCCATGGTGCGAGATGGGAGGCGACAATCTTGTCAAGGTTAGGGATAAGGTCTGTGGGAGGGCGGAACCGCAATTTTCCGCCGATCGGTGTACCAAGATACGTCTCTTGGTCGTCTGGTCCCAGGCACCGGATTGGTTCAGTACCAATCCGGCACTGAGCATCAGACGGCTTAGCTTTGTCAATGAACAAGCAAGCACACTTCTCGGCGTTGAATTGCAGCCCCAAGGTGTCAGCGGTAAGGGATAAAATGTCTAAAATATTTTGGAGCTCGCCAGAAGAGTTTGTAACTACGGCAATGTCGTCAGCATATGCCGTGATCTTGACGAGCGAACCATATAATAAAAATCCGGGGTTGGTATTGGACTTGATTTCTGGCCCTGATGAGGGGCTCAGAAGCCAGGTTAAAAAAGGGCGTCACCCTGGCGTACACCTGCAGTCGGGGAATTGCGGATGAATTCTTTCCCTACGGCAAAATCCAACCGATTTCCCGAGTAAATGTCCGCCAGGATGCGTCGTAGGTCGTCTGGTATCGGAAGAGAAGCAAACAGCTCTCCCAAAATGGCGTGAGGCACAGAACCGAACGCATTGCACATGTCCAGCCACGCTATAGACATATGCCTACGTTTGGTCCTTGATTCCTCAACTGCCGCTTGCAAGAGGTGCGTGTGCTCTTGGATACCATGGACCCCCGGGAGGAAACCCTTTTGCTCGGGAGATAAGCAGCCAAGGACTGAAGCGACCTGCGTCAGTCTCTGGCTAATCACTCCCGAGAAGAGTTTGTAAATGGCAGGAAGGAGTGAGATTGGCCTAAAGTTGGAGTAATCGCTAGTGTCCCCTTTCTTCAAGATGGGGACAGTTCGCGATGTTTTCCAACAACTAGGAATCCCAATCTTCCACACCATTTGACAAACTGTTTCCAGCAGAATGCAGTTGGGGTCGAGGGCTCTAAGATGTCGGTATTCTAGGCCATCGACCCCTGGAGATGTATTTGTAGCCCGGTGAAGCTTAGCTTCAAGCTCTTGTTGACTTGGCGCATGGTTTAGGAAGTTCAGCTGGTCCCTTGATGGCTGGGACCAGTCGCAGGTGTCGTAGAGCTCCCTCGCACTCTTGCACTGCTGCAGAGGTGGGCTCGATCGGTGGTAAATCTTTTCGAGATATTCCTCTGCAGCAGCTACAGTACCAGTGTAGGAGGGAGAACGCTCTTCGAGCTCCTCTCGAACGGCTCTTCTTGGGTAAATTTTTAAGAGCCGTTGAATCTTCCTTGCTTCATACGCCTTCAACTCGATCTGTCGCCGGGCTTTCTGCATCTGCCGGTTTTGATTTCTTTTTCTGTTTTTAGGGTTTCCTCGGGGTTTTTCAGGGCTAGGGTCTTGTAAAATCTTTGCTTTGAGGAGTCAGTCAGCTGTGCAACGTTCAAGGACGCAATCAAGGTCGAAAGGAGTCTCGAAGCTCAGGAAGGCAGGTACCCAGAGATGGACGAAATCGCCGCCTCTTTGCTCTGCTCTTCCGAGTGTAAAGCATTCTTTTAGTAATTGAAAGAATGACTTTACCTTATTTAAGACAAATTGTAATAAGAAAATTAAACTCGGAATGCGTCACCACAATGTCGAATATATTTTATTCTAATAGATCAAAAGGATAATAAAAGAATACACAATTATACGATATAATGGGAAACGGGAATATAAAATGGAGTTATGTGAATTTAGTCTTACCGTCACCGCCGTGGCGAAGATAGAATAGAGATGATAAATGTTATACAGGAAAAATAAAGATAATAAGGCTGTCGGTCGCTCAAGAAGCGAGGAGGAGCACTCACAATAAAAAATCTGAATAAGATACAAATTGAACTCACTAGATTTTAGGAATTAAGCAGCACTTGTAGCACTAAGAATGAAAACTAAAACTGGAACTGGAACTAAAACAAGAGAGAACTGAAGAGAATTGAAGAGAACTGAAGAACTGACTTTTGGGAACAAAAGGGCATCCTTTTATATATTTAACATGTTTGAGGGAAACATAGCATTTCCGACAGATGAGCTCCGGATATAAGTTATTGAATATCTCACGCAGCAACATTTCATATTCATGGAAATGTATGGCGCGATGTTCGACGCATGAAGCTCATCCAATCAGCAATAAGCAGGATGTAAAGTATAATATAAAAATAGAATTCAAGGAAATGTCAATGACACTTGAATTACTATATTTATAATGTATACTTTAAATATAAAACATAGTATATAATTTTAATATAAAGAAAACAAACAATGAAGATAAAATACAATTAAAAGTTGTATTTTGATGACTTCGTTACACGAGCTACCCTAACTACGTCCTCGATTGATCAGCTGACTGGGGGGAGTGGTGGAGGTATCGAGATCAGGGAGAGGGACCAGGGTTTCTGGGGATACAAGAGGTGGGTTGGGGATTTCTGGTTGAGGGAGTTCATAAAGCCAACTAAAATTATGTGTGGTAAAAGATGCAGTGAACTCTCTCTCCCAATCTAAAATGGGACTCTGGATAAAATTTGCTGGAGATAGGACATTACCAACACCCTATTCTTCGATCACTGAGACTTCCACCGTGCAGCCCTCCTCACGGTCTTTCTCCGTAGCATAATTCTCCTCTTCGAGGGTCACTGTTACGGAAGATTAGCGGTCAGTATCTCCTCCTGTCACGCGGGAGGCCGGGGTTCAATTCCCCGCCGGGGAGAAAATGGGTTGCAGTGATCGAAAAGTAACGCTATTATTTCAGTACCCTTTTTAAAAAAAGAAACGGGAAAAAAGCACGCTTCTTCCCTACAAACTGTTTTAATTGTTGTGCTCTCGTAGAAACAAGTGTACAGGATTGAGCTTTGGTTTCTAAAATTTTGACACTTACATATGCTCTTCTCCCCACGAAACATAAGATTTTCACTCGTTGAATCTTGTATGACGCGCCATCTGCTGTTTGTTTCTTGAATCCTGTGGTGCAAACGATTGATATAGAGCCTAGCTTACGCTATCTTCTCTTTGTTTCGCTAACTACGTACGAAATGTGACTAAAAATTCCTTTGTCGAACGGCCGAAAGCGAGAACACTTTGAACGCCAATGATTATCGTTTGATCTTTCACATCGTCCTCGGCATCATAGTGTTCTGATACCCATTTTTTCCCTTCTGATAGAACGCTATGTGTCCATGCCTGAAAACAAAAAAGAAAATATTTAAAGCGCTATAAAATCAAGACACGACGAGCTTAGAAAAAAGAGCTAAAACACGACAACATTAGCAAAGGGGACTACATGCGTATTAAATATCAAATTATAGAAAATCGCGTAATATGTTATATAAAATAAAAACTAGAATTTAGAAAGAAGAACGACATGTTCACGTTCGTTTGTTGTGTTTAATCTGTAGGGTCAGTAGGGTGTTTCTTTGCCATTTCAATCTATCCGTGGATCACTGCCTATTTTGATTTGCTCCTGAATGTAGACCAACCACAGTGGTCAGTGTGTAGCAGTTGGTACTTGAGACGTTTTCGGGGACTCTTATTTTCGTTTTCTTAGAGACTCTTATAGGGATTCGTGACTACAAGTCACGTCCTCGGTAGTATAGTGGTTAGTTTTTGGAGGGGTTTCCGTTTGGGAAAAAACTTTTTCCTTTCTTTCCTCTGCGTTTGTGCAACTTTGGCCAACAGTTGATATTTGTTACTGATTTCTCTAATGAAATATTTAATATTGTGCGATGACCGAGAATCGAGCTCGGGTCGACTGCTTGGAAGGCAGCCATGCTAACCACCATACCACCATAGCGTTGGACAACCCAACAGATTTGAATAATAATTCCATTCACAAGGACATCGCCCAAGAGAAAAATTTGCCACCTGCGATTCCGCTAGGTGGCGTAGACGCCTATAACAACAAATTTCAGCTGCCGTAACTTTTACGTTATAAAACTTAAATTCCCTGATTTTCGTTTGAATTTTGTGATATTCAGGTATGTAAAGGTGTCGTGCATCTGGTGTTTACAATTTTTTGCTGTTATTTATCCTATTTGTAGAAATTTTTGTAACTTGTTTGTTGTATGTCTGTGTGTATTTTCAAGGACAAAGGCTTTAAATGGGTGTTGGCCAGTGCCATCTATTGTGCAACTTTGTAACTAATTAGTTCAATCTATTGCCAAAAGGTGACGCGATTTTCAATTATTATTTTTTTAATTGCAAGATCTGTTTTTTGATTTGTATATACCTTCCTTAACTTATTCAGTCATTTATTTCTTATGATCGTTTACTACACCATGTACATATATTGTTTAATTCCCCGTTTCTGTAATAACTGAATGGCAACCCTTGTAAAACACACACCTATACCAATAACACGAACACAAGACATAGTAAGGGTTCCTATACCTCTCCCTCCATCCATTCGGTCTGGGCATCAATCTTGCAAAGGAAAAAAGGGGAGTGGGCCATGGACAGAAGAAGACCGAAAGAAACACCTTTTCGACCACCTCAAGATTCAGCATCCTGAAAGGTGCTCTTACTCCGGTTTTCTTCTGCTCCAAATGTCGCCTGGAATTTAACAATTTCACTACTGCCGGGAGACACGAAAGAAAATGCTCTGGGGAAGCCAATTCAACATCGTTCTCCCTTGATCTGACTCTCAGGTCAGTGGGAGCGTTTTCTATGTCTTCCGATAGGCGAAGTTCAACTCGCAGAGTGTTCCCTATTCCGGAAATATTTGGTGACAAACTCATCCTGTCCTACCCTGGGGTGCCGTCTCAGTGCCCTAGGTGTGGTTGGGTAACACTTGCAAGCAACTGCAACACCATGCACTCGATGACGCGCCACCTGGAGATAAAACATTCACTTCGACTTGAGAAGTTTTGGAGATGCTCAAAGTGCGGGATTATTGACCAGGGTAAGAAGATGCACGCTCATGACGTAAAGTGCATGCCGTCGTCTTCTAGCCAAAGTCAAGCCCCTCGAACCATTGGGTTACCAACAACCCTAGTAACGGTATCTACATCACCGCAGCCGATAACGAACACCCCAGAGAATAAGTCCCCACCTCAAGAACCTCCTCCTTCATCTCATCAAGTTGAGGGGGAAGATACAGAAGATGCTCCGAACGACAGCTGGCTATTTTCACTACCCTACCGTTGCAAAGCGGATGCTTCAGGAATCGAAGAAGTTGATAGATCAACGAATTCCAATGCATCTCTTTCCGACACAAGCGTTCCACCAACAACGGAGCTTTCCTCGACGGAGCCACCACTCCCTATTGTATCGAGTCCCTCAACTACAGCAATAGAAATTCCACGGCAAATAACACCCACACCGGATCCCTTACAACGGTCGACCTTTGACGAAGCAGATGTTATGGTTCCCTCCACAGAGCAACCAACACAACGATCTGGACACTTTTTCCTTCTATGGGATAATGTTTTCAGAAGTTGTAATAACATGGAGGATTTCAACAATGTTTTGGGGCGTTGCACCACCGATTGGCTTGCTAGAGCTTCAACCACAGAGCTACCATTTCAAGAACAGTGTCCCAAGCAAGGAAATCCTCCAAGGGGATCAAGACATCGAAATCAGTCCCGACAGCTGCAAAGACTTCGTCAAAGGAAAAAGTCAACACCCGAAGAGGCAAGCCGTATTCAAAGGCTCTTCAACATCTATCCAAAGAGAGCCGTTAGGCAGGTACTTGGCGAAAAGTCTTCCCCCTATAGTGGCACCACTGAGGCTGCGGACCGACACATTCAACGTACATACGTCCGTCCTCATCTGCCGGCAGAAGAATGCACTAGGGCTAGACGACTCTTCGACGCCTGCAACTGGTCAAGCCCGACAGAAGATCAGTTAAGTTTTTTGAATCGGCCGCCATCCAGGGAGGAAATTGAACAGAAACTCCGGCGCGCTACCAATTCCGCCCCGGGAACTGACGGAATCGAGTATCGCCACATAAGAGCCCTCGATCCTCAAGGCCGCCTACTCGAAGTTATCTATGAAAAGGTGTGGCAGTTTGGGATTCCAAGTGCTTGGCGGAAGTCACGAACGGTTTCCATTTTCAAAAAAGACGACCCCAGTGACTGAGTTCTCTAACTTCAGGCCAATCTCCCTTCTTTCTACCCTCTATAAAATTTACTCTGGCATCATAAGCCAGAAAGTCACCACCATCGCAGTAGAGTTAGGCTGGTTATCCCGGGTGCAAAATGGATTTTTACCAGGCGTTCATGGCATCCAAGAACACACGCAGCTTCTTCAGACTGCCGTGGAAGAAACAACTTCCAAGCGCAAGTGCATGTCCATGGCTTGGCTGGATTTGTGCAATGTATTTGGTTCAGTTCCACATGAGGTGCTGTTCGAGTTGTTTCTCTCTCTTCCACTGCCAAATGGCCTGAAGCGCATGCTCTCCGATATATACTCTGGAAACATCATGAACTTCTTGTCGGAAAGGAGTCTATATCTATATCACCATCAGCAGGAGTTCGGCAAGGTGATGCTCTCAGCACCACCGTCTTCAACCTTGCCGCCGAACTACTGACCCGAGCAGCACTGTCGGAGAGCAACCCTGGAATCGACCTCTTCGGAAAAATTGTCAAGGCTACAGCCTACGCCGATGATTTAGCGGTAGTGTCCAATACAGCCCAAGTACTTCAAGAGACACTTCACCACTTATCACGAGTAGCTAAAATCCTGGGGCTTAAGTTCAATGCCGAGAAGTGTGCAAGTCTAAACTTCATCAGTGGGAAAGCTTTTCAAGTAGACCTATTTGTTGAAGGGAGACCAATTAGATCTCTGGGTCCAGAGGATCAAGAGGTCTATCTCGGCACTCCAATCGGCGCTAAGCTTCGGTTCCGCCCTCCAAATCAGCTCATCAGTAATCTCGACAAAATCGCTACATCTCTACTAGCACCATGGCAGAAACTTGAGGTATATCGGAGTCATCTTGTTCCATCGCTATCTCATCATTAAGCGTCTGGAAGAGTCCTAAAGGATGTCCTCACCTCCATCGACACCGAATGCCGCAAGTTTCTTGGACACATTAGCATGGTTCCCAACACTGCCACGACAACATTCTTTTACGCTGATCGTCGAGTAGGTGGCCTCGGAACTTTCAGCCTTACTGATGATGCTGACATCTGGACCCTCGCAAGAGCTGTTCTGCTGCTCACTAGCAAGGATCAGCTTATGAAGGACATCTTCACGGAACAGCGTAAGGATACCATACTGCGAGGGTTTAGAGAGGAAGCCCCAGCAACTCTTCCGATTGGGGAATACCTTTCCGGGTCTACGGAGGCCGGTCTCTACAGACTTCGCTATGGTCCGGCTGGTTCCAACCTGTAGACACTCGCTCGCGGAGCTGCCAAACGCCTAAGAGCAAGGATAGATAGAAAACGGTTTTCATGTCCTCAACAACTGTAGAGTCAATTTGCCTCTGGCTACGCAAAGACATGACGCCGTTTTAGAGCTCCTCTACCAGTTGATATCTAGAAAGGGGTATGCTGCCACCATCAACCGGGAACTACCAGAATCGCGACTGAAACCCGACGTCGAGCTCCAAGTTTCAGGTTCTCGTCTGATGATTGACGTCGGGGTTTCCTACGACCTACCTGAAAACCTCGAAGCAGCATACAATCGGAAAGACGCCAAGTACCAACACCTCGGACAAGTGCTACCACTAGTGCTTGGCTCCATGGGTTCTTGGTATCCTCGGAACGACGATATCCGATCTCTTCTAGGTATTGACCAACGCAGCTGGTCGTCATTCCGGAGGAAATCAAGATTGACGGCGATTAAAGGATCTATGGAGATGGTAAAGGAACACCTGGCTAGCACAAATGCTCCCGACACAGAAATATAAAACGCTTACCTCCGGTTAACACCCCGTAAATAGTATTGGAAATTGCACTCTGAACTGTATTCTACTTTTTTTTTCATGTTATAGAGCTTTCGTGTAAGTAATTTTATGATCTTGTATGTCTGTTTTATGTTCATATCTCTTCATGCCATTTCGCCCTTGATGAAATGTGTGCCATATATGGTTGTTCCAGGAAGGAAAATAAAATTCTGTCATAACCACTATACCACCATCGCGTTGGACAACCCAACAGATTTGAATAATAAATCCATTCACAAGGACATCGCCCAAGAGAAAACTTTGTCAGGAGTGGGATTTGAACCCACGCCTTCATTGAAGACCAGAAATCTGATGCTTCTCTCTGAGGAGCAAGGTTTTACCCTTGAGTCTGGCGCTTTAGACCGCTCGGCCATTCTGACATGTGTTTATCCATGCCCATGGAACCACACAATTTCCATAAACCATGATCTGTATTGCTAATCTGGCCTTGAATCGAAGTGCACCACAGGATCATCCGTCGACGTTGGTATCGAGCAGTTGTTTTCGTTACTGCGTTGTATTCCAAAAAGGGGGCTAAGTGTGGGTAATTACTATTAAACGGGTTAATGTTAAGTTATGCAGATCGTTGCAACAATAAATTACTTAATTCCATTTAGTCTAGTGCTAAGTTTTTAAAGAGGTTTTCCAGTGGAAAGTAAACTTGTCTCGGGCTTGTGCATTTAAAATAAGTAAAAATAATCGAAAGGCATTACAATGCAATAAAAGAGAAATAGATATTAAAAAGGGCATGCCAATCTACTGGGTAAGAGGTAAATACGTGGAGAGAGGGTTTTCCTCGTCTTCGGGGTTTGGTGCACCGTAGTGGAAGTGGACACACACCGTTTCCGAAGATCCCATGATTGCGCTCTAGGGGGAAAAGCGCGTTATTGTTAAATTATGCAGATTTGTGCAACAATAAGATAGACTAATCCCATATTGTTTAGTGGTTAGTTTTTAGTTTTTGAAGGGGTTTCCGTTTGGGAAAAAACTTCAATGTTTGGGAGTGCAATAAAAAATACATAAAAATAAAGGAGAAATTAAAAATATGCTGAAACGGGAAAAGATTTTTAAAAGGGTTTCCTAATCTACTGGGTAAGGGGTATCTACTTGGAGAGGGGGGGGTTTCCTCGTTTTCGGGGTTTGGTGCACCATAGTGGAAGTGGGCACATACCATTTCCATAGATCCCTGGATAGCTGCTAATCGGGCCTTGAATCTAAATGCACCCCAGGAACGTCCGTCGATACGTAAGTACCGAGCGGATGTCATCGTTCCTGGGATACCACGATCCAAGTGACCCGACAACCAGGGGAAGAACCCTACCAAGCGAGGAATATTTTTCAAGCTTTCGTTGGTAGGCATTCTCCATACTCCCTGGTTGGTCATAGCAGACCACGACGTCAACCATCACCCGGGAACCAGATAGTTGAAATTCAACATCAGGTCTTAAACGTTGCCCGGGATGGCTTTGTTAACAGTGACATCGTGGCCCTTCTTGACCAGCAGCGTTTCCAGAAGATCTTGTATGGTATTGTGCCGCTTGGTGCCTAACTGGAGAGGCTTGGTGGCTTGCTCCTGAGAGCAAAACCACGAATGCCCTCGAAGTGGAAGGATGTCGAGACGGGCCCTGTGAAGGTATCTCCAGTCGCGAAAGTAGAGGGGCGTACGACAGGATACCAGGCGAGCCATGTCTTTTGACGAACCTTCCAGGGAGAGGCTGGTGGCAACAACTCCCTGGTGGCTCTTGTCAATCAGCAGGTCCCTGGTATAGCGCTGCCGTGCTACTTTCCGAAGTCCAAGGACTGCCTTAACTGGGCTTACGGAGACGTCATTGCCGACAATTCTTAAATTTTCGTCGCCGGATACATCAATCCGCACTCCCAGTCGTTTGGCAGCTTGACGGACAAGGGTCCAAAGATTAAACCCTGCCTCCGCGTACCTCAGTCTGTAGAGCCCCCCATCAACGGATCCTGAAAGATATTCCCCAACTGGTAACACTCCTGGATGCTCCGTTCTGAACCCTCGCCGGATGGTGTCGTGGAGCTGCTCTTGGCAAACGTTCCTCACTGTAGTGTCTCTACAAGTGAGGAGTTGAGCAGCTCTGGCGATGGTCCAGATATCGGCATCATCCGTGAGGCGGCATGTCCCTAGGCCCCCAACCCGCCGATCCGCATAGAAAAAGGGGACCGTTGCGTGGTTGGGTAAGTTGCATATATGGCCTAGGAATTTCCTGCACTTAGTGTCCAGTTGGGTAAGGGAATCTTTCAGGACCCGACCCGAAGCGAGGTGATGGGAAAGTGAAGGAAGGAGGTGACTACGGAAAATTTCAAGTTTTTGCCATGGTGCAAGGTGAGAGGCGGCAATCTTGTCGTGGTTAGGGATAAGGTCAGTGGGGGGTCGGAACCGCAATTTTCCGCCGATCGATGTACCAAGATATGTCTCTTGGTCATCTGGACCCAAGCACCGAATTGATTGATTACCGATTCGGCACTGAGCTTCAGACAACTTGCCTTTGTAAAAGACCAGGCAAGCACACTTCCCGGCATTAAATTGCAGTCCCAATGTGTTTGCGGTGAGGGATAAAACGTCTAAAATATTTTGGAGCAAATTCTCATCAGGAGAATTTGTGACCACGGCAATGTCGTCAGCATATGCCGTGGTTTTGACGAGCGAGCCAAATAATAAAAATCCGGGTTTAATGTTGGACTTTCCGGCCCTGACGAGGGGCTCGGAAGCCAGGATAAAAATAGGGGCACTAAGAGCGTCACCCTGGCGAACACCTGCTGTCGGAGAAATGCGGACGGATTCATCACCAACGGCGAAATCCAGCCGATTTCCGGAATAAATGTCCACCAGGATGCGACGGAGGTCTTCTGGTATTGGGAGAGAACTGAACAGCTCTCCCAGAATGCCGTGAGGCACAGATCCAAACGCATTGCACATATCCAGCCATGCTATAGATACGTGCCTACGCTTAATTCTTGTCTCCTCAACAACCGTCTGCAAGAGCTGCGTCTGCTCCTGGATACCATGGGCCCCCGGGAGGAAACCCTTTTGCTCGGGAGATAACCAGCCAAGGTCTGATGCAACCTCCGTCAATCTCTGGCTGATCACTCCCGAGAACAGTTTGTAAATGGTAGGAAGAAGGGATATTGGTCTAAAGTTGGAATAATCGCTAGTGTCCCCTTTCTTAAAAATGGGGACCGTACGCGATGTCTTCCAACAATTAGGAATCCCTAGCTTTCAAACCATTTTACAAACTGTTTCCAGCAGAATGCAGTTGGGGTCGATGGCTCTAAGATGACGGTATTCAAGGCCATCCACCCCTGGTGATGTGTTGGTAGCCCGGCGAAGTTTGGCTTTAAGCTCTTGTTGGCTGGCCGCACGATTGAGGAGAAGTTCATCTGGTCCTCTGATGGTTGGGACCAGTTGCAGGTGTCGTAGAGTTCCCTCGCACTTTGGCACTGATGCGGAGATTTTCTCAATCGGTCGTAAGTCCTCTTGAGATATACCTCCGCATCATGTACAGTACCATTGTACGAGGGTGAACGGTCTTCGAGCACCTCTCGAACGACTCTTCTGGGGTAAACATTGAAGAGCCGCTGAATCTTCCTCGCCTCGTACGCTTTGCTCTTGATCTGTCGCCGGGCCTTCTGCATCTGCCGGTTTTGATTTCGATTTCTTATATCAGGGTTTCCTCGGGGTTTTTCAGTGCTAGGGTCTTGTAAAATCTGTGTTTAGGTAAGCAGTCAGCTGTGCAACGTTCGAGGACTTCTTGTAGGTCTTGAAGAGTCTCACAGATCGAGAAGGCAGAAACCCAGAGACTAACAAAATCGGAGCCTCTTTGGCTCTGCACTTCTGAGCTATTTTAACTGCGTCCTCGATTGTTTTGCTGACTGGAGGTGATGGTTGAGGATTCCTGGTCAGGTAGGGGGAGTAAAATTTTCGGTGATAAAATGGGTGGGTTGCCAATTTCTTGAGGAGGGAGTTCATAAAGCCAGCTAAAATTTTGTGTATTAATAGATGCTGAGAACTCCCTCTCAATCACGGGGCTGGTGCTAAAATTTGCCGGAGTTAGAGCATTACCAGGGACCACTTCCTCGATTGCTGGGCCCTCCTCTGGGGAAATCTCTGCATCAGAAGAATCACGGCTAGAGGTATCCAAGTTGGAAATCCCTGCAAATTGGACTGAGGGTGATGGTTGGGTATCAGAATGTAGCCTTTGGTAATGTCCTTTAAGGGTGGGGCAATCTCCAGCAAATCCACACACCCCGCATTCCCAATACTTTTCAAGTCGGAGTGTGTGGGATGTCTCTAGGTGTCGATGGATACTAGCCATGGCGCGGGTGTTTGTTGCCAGGGTAGTCCATTCACACCTAGGACATTTAGTTGGTCTCTCGGGGTATTTTAAAATAGTTTTATCCCCCTCTATTCTGCAAGGGGGAAAAGTGGGGAGCTGAGTGTCAGGGGAGTTTGGAGACAACTGCGAGCCACCAATTTCCGAAGAAACGGTGAGTTCGAGTGATTGGCGGAGAATACTGGCAGAGAGAGACTCAGTGCATGGTCTGGCATGCCTGCCGGCTGAAATAAAGGAATTAAATTCCTTCTTGCAGCCAATGCAGACATACTGGGTCGCGAACTGAACCCCTCTTCTGGAATGGCATTCTTTGATGTGTTTCTCCGCCAATTGTTTCCTACGTTCCCCTGACCAGGGCCCGTTTCCCCTCTCACCTCGGCATGTAGGCTCCCCACATCGTAAAATGTTTGGCAGAGGAACAGGAATTTTTATTTTGCTTCCATGGAGTCTTACTGTAGTAGCATTTCTACTACTAGATGCTCCATCCTCTGCCATTGATTACTACCCCAGTGACCAGTTACATAAACGAGATACTTTAAAATCCAGAAAAAACCCAATACTACTAAGAAAAAACCCCAAAATAAATATAAATGGAAATGAAAAAATCCAGAAATGGATAAAACAGGATAAAATAGGAATTCTTGATAAAATAACCCCGATTATGTCGGATAAAATGTAAATATATTATCGAGGTCTAATGTAAACAAATCTAGGTTTAAGCTGCTTAGAGACTCTTATAGGGATTCGTGACTACAAGTCACGTCCTCGGCAGTATAGTGGTCAGTATCCCCACCTGTCACGCGGGAGACCGGGGGTTCAATTCCCCGACGGGGAGAAATTGGTTTGCAGTGCTAAAAAAGCAACGCTATTATTTCAGTGCCCTTTTCAAAAAAAGAAACGGGAAAAAAGGACGCTTTTTCCCTACAAACTATTTTAATTGTTGTGCTCTCGTAGAGTCTTTGGTTTCTAAAATTTTGACACTTACACATGCTCTTCTCGCCCACGAAACATAAGATTTTCACTCGTTGAATCTTGTATGACGCGCCATCTGCTGTTTGTTTCTTGAATCCTGTGGTGCAAAGGATTGATATAGAGCCTAGCTTACGCCATCTTCTCTTTGTTTCGCTAACTACGTACGAAATGTGACTTAAAATTCCTTTGTCGAACGGCCGAAAGCGATAACACCTTGAACGCCAATGATTATCGTTTGATCTTTCACATCGTCCTCGGCATCAGTGTTCTGATACCTACTTTTTCCCTTCCGATAGAACGCTATGTGTCCATGCCTGAAAACAAAAAAGAAAATATATAAAAAGCGCTATAAAATCAATACACGACGAGCTTAGAAAAAAGAGCTAAAACACGACAACATTAGCAAAGGGGACTACATGCGTATTAAATATCAAATTATAGAAAATCGCGTAATACGTTAGATAAAATCAAAACTAGGATTTAGAAAGAAGAACGACATGTTCACGTTCGTTTATTGTGTTTAATCTGCAGGGTCAGTAAGGTGTTTCTTTGCCATTTCAATCTAAGGGGTAGGTTTGTCGCACTGTATTAATCGAAAGGGTAGTTATGTCGATCAGTGTTCAACGAAGGGGTAGGTTTGTCTGTCTCAGTTAAACAAATGGGTATATAAGACGATTTTTTTTAAAATAAATTTTTAAAGGGGTAGCTGTGACAGGAGCGTTTTTAAATTTTTTATTGGGTACATATGTCGGGGTAGCTTTGACGGGAGATGTTTTTCCATTTTCTGTAAAGGTATGTCTGTCTGGGTAGGTTTGTCGTTTTTTGGGGGTACGTCTGTCGAAACCTCTAGGTACTTATGACGGGGGCTACCACTGTCTCTATCCCACAAAAGTGCCTGGAAGGAAAGAGCTGTGATTCAAAATCATGTGGAAGGATGCGGAATCACTGAAGATGGATTGTACCAGTTCCGCACTCTCCTTTTTGGCCTAACTATTTCCCCTGGCATCTTTCAGATAGCCATGGATATTATTTTGGCTGGACTTCGCTGGACGACATGTCTTATATACCTGGATGACGTCATAATTTACTCAGCAACCTTCCAACAACACTTGGAAGGACTTCGCTTAGTGCTCGGTTGCCTTGTTTAAGCTGGTTTGAAACTAAAGTGGTAAATTGCTCATTCCTAGAGCACTCTGTTCGAGACATCTGATTTCGAAAGACGGTGTAGCACCAGATCCAGAAAAGCTCGACGCAGTCTCGAATTTCCCATCACCTAGTAAAGGCGATTCAACAGCAAACAAAGTTAAGCGAGTGCAAAGTTTTTGGGCCTATGTTCGTACTGCAGACGTTATATCCAAGGTTTCGCTTCAATTGCACGCCCACTCACGTCACTCACGAAGAAGGAAATTCCGTTCGTATGGGGATAAGATCAGGCTAACAGTTTCAATGCCCTGAAAAAAGCGCTCACCTCAGCTCCAGTTTTGGCCCATCCCAACTACGACTTGCCAAATGGAAATTTTTCCTGTTGCCTGCGGACACGGGATAGGAGGTGTACTAGCCCAGCGCATAGAAGAAGCAGAACGTCCCATAGCATACGCCAGCCGATTACTGACCAACTCAGCAGTGAACTATTCGATAACTGAAAAAGAATGTCTCGCACTAGTGTGGTGTCTCTCAAAGTTCAGATGTTTTGTGTGGGGCTGCACAATGAAAGTCGTCACAGATCACCAAGCTCTGTGTTGGCTGATGAGCAAAATTTAGACCTCGCAGGCCGTTTAGCACGTTGAAGCCTGCCACTACAAGAATACGATATGACGATTGTATATCGTAGTGGGAAAACGCACGACAATGCAGATTGTCTTTCAAGACACCAATTACCAAAAACAGAAGAGTTAGAACATGACCACTGTTTCGTGGTCGGGGCGCTAACTGAGGACCCAATACTCTCCGAAGAAGAAAGTGATGCCCTAGCAGACAAACAAAAAACCTGCACTAATTGGAATCGGCTCGTCCAGAAACTCCAAAGTGGAGAACGCAGATTTAAAAATATCGTCATGAACAATGGAAAACTCTACAAAGAAACCATAAATGATGGAAAAAGTTACAGAAGATTATGCGTACCTGTTGACTACCGTGAGAGAATCCTATACGCATACCATGACGACGTTGTCTCCGGCCATCACGGCATCAGCCGTACACTAAATAAAATTTGTGATCGTTTCTACTGTCCGAAGATGACACTAGACGTAGTTCGCCATGTGTAGAGCTGCGCACATTGTCAAGGCAGAAAAGGAGTCCCAGATCCTCCAGGGCTTCTGCAAGTTCATTAAATTGGAAAGACCATTTCAAAGATTAGGAATGGACCTTCTAGGGCCATTTCCACTCTCCACAAAAGGAAACAGAATGATTATAGTGGCAGTTGGTTACTTAACCAAATGGGTTGAGTTAAAAGTCATGCCCACTGGAGAGGCAGAAGACGTTGAAAAATTCTTCGTTCATCAAATTTTCCTGCGCCATGGGGCTCCAGAGCAAATTATAACGGAGCGAGGAAAGTGTTTCATTGCCGATCTAACTCAAGCTGTCGTCAAGAGACTACTTAACAACCACAAGACGACTTCCAGTTATCACCCCGAAGCAAATGGAGCAGTGGAGAGGATAAACCATACGTTGGCTATAATGCTGTCAATGTACGTCAGCAACGATCAACGAGATTGGGACGAAACCTTGCAGTATGTTTGCTTCGCATACAACACAGACAGACAAGAATCTACAGGATACCCACCAATCTTTCTCCTCGAAGGACGTGAGCCCAGACTTCCCATCGATTTGGATTTGGAAGCAGTTCCAAACCCTTTGCTGGAAGAAGAAGAAGCAGCAGTGGGATATGCAGAACGTCTAATAGCTGACTTACCAGCAGCTAGAGAAAAAGTGAGAATTAGAATGGAGCGAATACAACAAAAACAAAAAGAAACCTACGATGCACGCCATAGCGAATTGTCATTCAGAGAAGGAGATTTGGTGTTGGTCTACAAGCCTGTGTGCAAAGTAGGAAAATCAGAAAAACTTCTTCCTCGTTGGCTAGGACCATTCAAAGTATTGAGACAAACCACACCAGTGAACTATGAAGTGATATCGGCAACTGGCCGAGGGAAAATAGATATCGTTCACGTAGTGCGGATGAAATCATTCCACGAAGCTGTGTCGGGTCCTGGCATCACCAAAGAAGCTTCAGAGAAAGAAGGTGAAAATCATCAAGAAAAAGAAGTACAAGATATACCTGCTTCAAGTGATCCACAACCTCAGGCTGATCCAGAAGAAACACCAATTGAACAAAGCAGTGCGTCACCAGACATAGAAGAAAACGATGTGGTCACGCCCACTCCGGAATTAATCATGCCAACTTCAACCAGAAGACCCACCCGTAGCGGAAGACCTCCAGCCTGGTATCTAACTTTACTGGTGCCGTTTCTCATTTTTCTGCTGGGACCACTATCAAGCAATTCGTTAATCCTAAGGGAAAATGCCATATTCAAACAAACTGATGTTGCGTTCAGTGAATCATCGTGAACCATTGTAACAGATCTCGACTTGGGATTAGCCGATACAGCAACAGCATACTTGAAACAGAAAATATGCGAGCAACAAAAAGTGGCAGAAAAATGGAAGAATGAGGGCTCACGATCACAATAACGAATAGCGGGCAGAAGAATTGCTAGCAGAACGCAAACAATTCTAAAAGGAATGGAGAATGTAGCAGACCGATTGACAAACATAAAAAAGCCTTGAATACTAACCAAAGAAGTCGTCGAAGTCTCGTTGGCGATGGAGGATCAATCCTGAAATGGCTGTTTGTAGTATCAACAAAAAAAGATTTAGAAGAATTAAACAGTCAGATACAACTTGTTTCTCAAAACCAAAGAGAAGTAATCCACATCATCGATAAGCAAGCAACAATAGTAAATAAATCACTTTGGGAGTCCAGAACAAACGCAAAACTCATCAAAGAGCTGCGAGGCCAGTATTCCACACTAAACAATGTTACAACAAACCTCATGGAGAGGATGGTGAACAGAGAAGTACTAGAACTAAATCACTTCGAGTATTATATCCAACTGGAGGAAACGTTTGAAGCGATGAATCCGATCTTACTGTGGCTACGACAACTGGCCGCTAGTCTCGACGTCGGCTTTAGGGTAGCCGGAGAAATAGGACCTGGAGAAATAGGACCTCAAAATAGGACCTGGAGAAATAGGACCCGGAGAAATAGGACCCAATCTTCAAACATTTTTTGAAGGATCCTATTTCTCCATCATAATGGTCCTATATCTCCTTGGTATTTGTCCTATTTCTCCATCTTAAAAAGACCAAATATCGAACGAGCATTATTTGTCCGATATTTAGGAAGAAAACCGAACGGGTTATATTGGTTTCTGCACTTCAAACACCGTTATCAATATGACGTGTTTTCACTCCATCATAACTTTTGTTTTTGAATTAGTATTCGTAATGTTTTTGCATGATTATATGCTTTATCTATTGCTTTTTAGAGCTCATTTAATAGAAAAGTAATTTTGTTCACACAGTATTTGGATTTTTGCATTTGACATTTTCTTATTGGTGTTTTCAGGCCTACCATCACCCTCCCTTTACTAATGTCCTTATTCACTTTTTTTTCCTTTTTTCTTCGTGCCTCAATGAGGATTCTTGGGAGGGCGTATAAGTACCTTTTAATACACAGACAAATAAGAAAATTATTATATAAAAATAATTTAAGAAACGTTAATTTAATAATGAAACACTGTTTGCCCTTGCGCAAAAGAACTAGGCCTACATGGTAAGCACGAAAATTGAATGAGTTCCGTGGGGTTTTTGGTGGGTGCTAGGAACGAGATTTGTTATCATGAAGTCTAGTTCAGTATTACTAACATTTGATGAATTATGTATATAGGAATAATATTACAATCTTACACAAACTATCGTCTGAAGCAAGGACAAAAGAAAAAGACTACTATAATTCAATTTTGATTCAAATACCATTTATTTCTTTATCGCATTTTAAATTCCTTAGCATGCATTTCACACTTAGGAATTAGTTCCCTAAAATTTTCAATTTAAGTATTAAGTAATTAAAAATGGATTACGCAAACATTCGTAAGAGTTTTATCAATTTTACAAATAGTTTATTTCTCTCATTGAGCATAAGCATAAATACAAAATTATCGGGTGTCTTTCACTTACCACTTGCGGCTTGAACGGTGGTGGATTCTGCGTGTAGGAGACAGGGTAAAATCAAAACATTCAAATACAACCTGCACGCCTACGTACCTTCCCTTGAACTAGATCTGTACAGAAATTGGTAGGAAAAATGGATGTAGAATGATTTCTTGATAATCTTCCGGGCCGCCTCCTAATCTCTTATGTGGATCCTTAGCTAAAAGCCCACCAAGAAGATCTTTCGCTTCCTGCAATAGTGTTCGAGGGAATCTAACTTCTTCCAAAAGAATACGGTCAAAGAGAATGTCGCAATCCCGGTCGTAAAACGGAAAGTGACCGCAAATGAGCTCATAAATGACAGCACCCAAGCCCCACCAACGTACTGCACTCCCGTAGTCGTCGTCTTCCAAGCGCTTTCAGGGGCAAGGTACTCGGGGGTTCAGCAAATGTTTTGGCAGTCCGTCCGTACGTGGTATCCTCTTTACAAAGTCCAAAGTCAGCAATCTTTATGTGTCCATCTTTGCGAGTAACAAATTTTCCAGCTGGTAACAAAAAATCGTTTCGTACGTGAAACTCCAAGAAACAAAACAATTTATCTATCAGGTTGTTTCCTTAAGGTCCCTATTAATGCCTTGATCGTGTAAATAACCTAGCGCTGAAACAATTTCCGCTCCGTAAAACCGCGTTTTGTCTTCAGCAAAATTTCGTTCACGTGAAAGATGAAAAAAACATTTCACCACCGTTAACATATTCCATTACGAAACACAACCGTTCAGCTGTTTGAAAGGAATATTTTAATGCCTGTTTCGAAGTTTTAAAAATATGAATGAGAAAGGGTGCAATATATTGAATGAAAACTGTTTTACAATAAAAGAAAAAGGATGGTTGGTGGTGGCACGCGGTTTTCCGTAAGAATGTGGGCAACTTCGTCTTTCCAATAATGACTTCCTTTTTAAAGATTTTGATGGCGAACAAGTAGCCAGTGCCTTTTTCTCGGCCAAGAATCATCTTTCCAAACATAACTTTGCCCACATTTTGATGAACTCGAAATTTTCTAAACTCTGTTTCAAACAAATATTGGGGTAAAAAAGGAACAACATTGCAATAAAAAATAGTTAAAAATGGTTAAACCGTCTTCACTATTAATAAACCACATACTTTTCTCTCTTCGACTACGTACCACTTTCTTTTTCCCTGAATGATGAGGACGATTAGACGTTCCAGTTACAAGAAATTTCATTTGAAATTCATCATTCCCTGCATCCATTGGCAAAGAAACCATTTTGTTAGATAGGGATAACAGTGATGATGAGCCCTTTAAGTCGTTTTCTTCGGAAACGACGAGTATATCCACATCATTGCTATCAGGTCTGTATGAAGCCGTTCAGCAACATGCTCAAATGCAGCCATCCATTCTTCCCTAGAATCCAACAAAAAAGTTACACTCACAATTTTTGTTAATTCATGCAAAAGAAAACCACTATTCATGAATATTTTTAAAATTAGGTTTTGGCCCTTCACATACCTTTATCTTTCAGAGTCAATATGAAAAGTCCTTTCAGTTACAGTCATCCATTGAAGACCCAAAAAAAATAATTCGCCTGCTAATATAGAAAAGTAAATAAAGAGAAAGCGCCCCCGCCCCCGGGAACGCCCATGGAATAAGGACTTTAGTCGGGGGGGGGGGGGGGGGGGGGGGGGGGGGGCGATACTAGGACTGGAAACGCCAGTAACAAAATGTCAAGGGCTAAAAACCAAACACTGTGTATAAAAAAGTATAACTTTTATACATGAGCTGTATAAAGCAATAGATAAGACATGTAATCGTGCGAAAATATTACAAATATCAATTCAAACAAAAAAGTTATGATGGAATGATTACCCGAGCAATTGGTAACGCTGTTTAGAGTGCGGAAGACTACATAATCCGTCCGGTTCTCCCTTTCCACCATGGAACATATAGATATTTAAATAGGAGTAATAGGACCAAGAGCAAGGAGAAATAGGACCCTTATGATGGAGAAATAGGACCCTCCAAAAAATGTTTGAAAATTGGGTCCTATTTCTCCGGGTCCTAATTCTCCAGGTCCTATTTTGGGGTCCTAAATCTCCGGGTCCTATTTCTCCAGGTCCTATTTCTCCGGCAATCCGGCTTTAGTCTGTTAGCCAACAAAAAATTTGGCGCCACAAATCGTCTCTCCAGCAAGATTCAATAAAGTTATTAAAATGATAAACGAGCAACTACCAAAAGGATGATCTATTTCCAGTGATGAGCTTTGGGTCGCCTACCGAGAATCTACTGTCACCGTGGCGGCCATGGAAAACTCGTTTCGCCTCTTCATGCATGTTCCAATTTTTGATCACGCCCAGCAGTACAAGCTCTTCGAAATTATCAAGCTGCCTGCAGCTACAGATAACGGAACGCATGATGTACTGTTCGGAAATCTTCCAGACTACCTTGCTGTATGTGCCGACCTCGAAACATTTCTAGAACTATCCAAAGAAGATGTAAAGGATTGCAGCAAAATAGGACGACCACTTTGTAAATTTCATACCGGCATCAGCAAGAGAACAGCCCGTAAGTCTTGCGCAATAGCTGTCTTTTTAAATGATTCACCCGAATCAACACACAATGCAAAAAGTAGTTCACAGACTGACGCGGGGCTGAAGTAGTCTACATGGGATCCAATCAATGGGTCTACTCAGCAACAAAGCCACACGAGATTGTGTTTTCCTGCCCAGCAGGAGGAGAGAAGCCACCTTTAAGAACAACAACTTTACCAGCAGTTGGATTGTTTGAAATACCTTGGGGATGCACCGCTCAAACCGAAGAATGGGTGTTCCCAGCCAGCATGGAAGGTAGCATAATGGCGCCAAAGCTACAAGCAGTTGTTCTACCTTCAGTGAAAATCTTTGCACAAGATGTCCAAGCAACGGGTGTCAAAAAACACACCTTCGTCGAGCTTCCGCGGGGAAATACTTCATCGGTAGACATCATTAGTCGGTTGCTTCACCGCAACGCACAAGCAACCCTATCAGCTGAAGTGACCGGAGTGCAAATTCATAATTTAATTATGAAAAAAGAAAAACAAAAAGAAGCTTACCTCACTCATTATCCTTACGAGTTGGCCGCTTCCAACATCCTTTTAGTGTTTGGAATAGTCTTTTTAGTAGTTAAATACTACATGTTACATAAGCGTCTTATCGGTCATGAACATTGTGAAACCTCTCCACCCGGAGACCGCGGGAGGGAAGAGATGGAAACTGAAAATCTCTAAAAGACAAATTGTTAGTGATAAAAAATAAAAGAAACAACTGCTGTGTGAAAGAAGTGAAAAAGCTTATTGTCAAACAGAAGATGTACTAACTACTCTTCACGATCACCAAGAAGATCTAAAAGACACCAAAGCTCCCGCAGCAGGTAAAAATCGCCGAAGTTAGCAGTGTCAACGTTCGTCATTTTCCGAATTCAAGACATCAAGCCAAGTGCGCCGAGCTTCTTGTCGTGCTTCCATCTCGGCTTGAGTAACTTCGTTGTAGAAATCGGAACGGCGAGGAGTTGGATGTTAAATGTCCTCATCGGACTGAAACCACCAGAGAAGCCGAGCATGGAAATGCGAAAAATGATCCCGATATCTTGCATAACCAGGATATGTGCTAAAAAGAAGAAAGAAAAATAAGTGTGATTGAAACAACAGAAAAAGATCAAAGAAGATTACGTACCTGTTGTAGAAGTCGTTAATCCAAGGAGCACTGATGGAGAGTGAAAAATTTAAACGTGCGTCGGCGGTATGCACTCTCGCCAAAATGTCTAGAAAATCCTCACGATCAGCCTGCGTCAAACGGCTGAAACGGCTCCTACCAGTAGTATACGTGGCTTCTCCAAAACACATTAACGCATATTCATACCGGCGAAGATTTTCGAGAACAGAGTGAAACGTGAACATTTTTGTTTGGAGGTAAAAAACAAACTAAAGATGAAAGGCAACAGTTGAATTCTTATACGTCGTAGTATTGTAGTTTGTCTTTATTGATAACATCTTATCAATTGTTAATTATAGCCGTCTTCTTACTCTTGTACCCCTTCCATAGTTCTAGCAAATTCCTTTCCAATAAAAGCTCATTAACCTCTCTAAAGCGACCTTGCTTTATCGTATGCTTATTCATCACGCCTGCTAGTCGTCGTTAACTATCCTTTAACGATTTTTTTAAAAAAGGGTTTTTCCAATATTATGTCCTTCTCTTAATTTCTTTCTAATGATTGTTAGTACAGTTGGGTCGCTTGTCTTAAAGAAGGGGGACCTGTCGCGAAGGGAAAATAGTTGACGTGGTTATCATTTCTGAAAAGACGTGACAACCAACGTTTTAATTGCGTAAAGTACGGCTTCTCATGAAAAGATGCTGTAACACGCAGATAAGTTAGTAAAAGATAGTTAGTCTTAGAATTTATGTACCCTAGAGATGGAGCGTATTTCCACCATGATGGTATAAAAGCCCATACTTTTTTTGCCCTCTTCTAGTTCTCTTCATGTTCCTGTGTTCAAGTTAAGTAAAAACCGTAGTCACTCTTTATTTCTGTTGTGTATTGTATTTTTCCTTTAAAGTTCAATACAAATAATTTAAAAAGTTAAGTCCAGTGTGACAATATCTTCATTAAATAGTAACACGTCGAAACAAATGTAGCAGTATAGTCTACAAATAATTTGCAAATATAATTAAAGATAGCACTATTCGGTCATTTAAAAGAATACCAAGTATGCACACCTTTTAATTAAGACAAGTATAATATCTAACCAGAAAATTTCGTTTGAATCAATTTACAAGCCGGAACAAAGACGATCGAAATTTTAGCTTAAATTTGCAACACACGTAATTTGTGTAAATTGATATCAGAATTTTGAGCTGTAAATTCTTTAATAAACTGAATTAAACTGTTCAATTCTTCGCAACTCCAACCCATCGAACCATAATTATAAGTTACATTCGAGTAACCGTGTTCTTTTCTCATTATACTCTACCACGTCTAAACACACGTAGCAATTTAAAGAAGAACAGGTGCAATAATAAAAGCGAACGTGAAAATTAAATTACATTTATTACTACTACTACAAACTTTGGTTCATTTTAAATAAGACTGTCACCCTTGTTTGTGTTAGTTGAGACAAAATTATACATCAAGCGATGACAAACACTGTTATAACCTTGAAGTGTCTTGGTCAACTGTCTGTATTCTTAGCTACTCTCCCTGTTTAGGCCCCTACCGGGTGTGTGAATACACTACAACATTTCCCCTTCACATACACACAAAGCGATAATACAGACAAGAATAATGACGAAAGATGAACTGACACAAACGAGGCATCTCATCGACAGTGAACGCGACAACACCAACAATGAGATAGACGGGTGACTGGGACGGGAGAGCGAGAGAGAGAGGCTAACACGCATTGGACCCTCGTGATGCTAGAACGCGGCGTTTAGGGACGTTCAACAGATCTCGCCAGGGCGAGCTGACTTGCTGACCAGGATTGTCGACTGTGCGGCGGACCACTGGTGGTTACTTGTCGATGTTGACTGCGCTCCTGTTGCGCCTAAAGGAACGTCCTTCACTCGTTTTGACCAGGTATGAACCCGGCTCTGCGCAGACTTAAGTTACCGCGCCTCGGAGCCATATACCTGTAACTAGTACCCGCACCCACTGACCCACACACAGCGTTGAACACCGAATATCTGGGGCATATCTATGGAAGAAGTCAGTTTCCGTTTGACTTTTCTGCAGCTGCTGAACCATTCTGGCTCCTGGGACTGCTGCCGGCTGAAGGCTGGACCGTATGAACGGCAAACCATGGTGCAAGTTTCGGCTTTGCAACAGCGCCGCTGGCGACGGTAGTGAGTGACAGTGGATTTGAGCGAATTGCCGCCAAAGCTTCAGACAGCGTCTTCCCTTCTAGGAGCGTCTTAAGAAGTGTCCTTTTAACAGTTTGGATATGACGTTCCGGCAGACCATTGGAGCGGGCGTACTCTAGACTCGATGTTATAAGACAGCAGTTATGTCGAGCGCTGAATGCTCTCATTTCAACGTTTGGGAAACGGGTCCCGTTATCTGTTTTGATGATTTCTGGTGATCCAAAAACAGAAAATATTCTATCAAGCTCCAAAACGGTTGCCGCTGCTGACTGATCTTTTACCTGAGCTGCATACGGCCATTTACTGTAGGCATCTACCGTCATCAAATATAATTGCCCTGGAATTTGAAGATGTCAGCTGACACGAACTGAAACGGGTATACAGGCAATTCCACTGAATACAGGGGCTGTGACGGGTTGCGGCTTCTACTTGGCTGACAGATGTTGCAGCTCGCTACGACGATCTCGCCCATCTTGGTCGAGGTGTCTTAGTAGACCGTACTTATTTGCTTTTTTTTCTCTGCTCTTTTGTTGCTGTTTTTTTCTCATTTTTTTTGGGCCTTCTTTTTGTTTTCTTGGCCTTTCGCGCTTGTTTTTCTTTTCTTTTTTCTTTTTTTGTTTTGTTATTTTCGAATTTTCGTACGGTTGGTTCTGCATGTCGGATTTGAATCCCGGCGTCCCAGATCCCTTTTTTTGGCTTCGAACCACAGTACTACCTGCGGAATCAGAGGGGAAAAGCTCGTCAAACAACAGTAAGAGCACGTATTGTTCGTTCGGTGCCGCGTTCACCTGCGACGAAAACGAGCTGTCCGAAGTTGGAGTTTGTACTGGCGGCAGAAGCATCTCCATCAACAGACATGGCAGACAATAACGAGCTAATCGTGGCATTGAATAGGTTTGCTGAAGTAGCAGCGGCTGACGGTGCGGCGAGGCAAAATCAGGTTGCCCAACTCGTCGAAATTATTAACGTGCAACAACAACAGAACAACGAAGCTATCCAAGCACTTGCTGCCGCTTTGCCAGCTGCCCAGACAGTCCGTCCGTCGACGATTGCTGTCAGTTCTATACCACGCTTCTCGGGTGCTGTTGGCGAAGATGCGCAAGGGTTTATTGATCATGTGGAACGCGTTGGTGGGTTAGAGGGTTGGACAGAGGAGAATCGAGTTTTGGTTGCTGTGACACGTCTCGAGGGCACTGCCTCCCAATGACACGTGCAAACGGGACACCATCACGCTACCTGGGCTATTTGGTCAGCCGCACTAGTGACAAACTTTGCTCGAGCGCTTTCGTTTTTGGAGTGGAGTTCGCTCGTAGAGTCTAGGGTACAAAAACCAGGGGAATCCTTGAATACGCGTCTGACAAGCGACGATTGTGCCTTCGTTGTCCCGTCCCGTTACCGGAGGCTGACGTCATCAAGATGTTGCTGAGAGGTCTCGCGAACCCCATTCACGTCGCAGCCTTAACTTCTCCTTTACCGGTAGACTTTATGGCCTTCTTGACGCGACTCAGAGACTTAGAGCAACTTGGGTTAGCGCCTCCAGTGCCCAGCGTGCCAGCGTCTACAAATGCGCCGCTTCTACAACCAACGCCCCCTGTTTTAACAGCCCCTCAGTCAACTGTCGCTGCGCCAGCAACACAGGATTTGACCACACTCTTTCAGAGTCTGGGAGACCGCTTGGTCAACCAAATTTCATCGTCGCTGTCACGACTCACTGTTAATCCCGGACCTAGTGCTCCGCGGATGAGTGGTGGAGGCTTTGCACCAAGAGGGCCCGCGCAAAGCTTGTGCGATTCGTGCAATCGACACGGCCATATCGCTAGGGACTGTCCGGCAAAAAACGACGGGGTACCTCGTCGAGGACAATGGCGCCCTTAAAAGGTTTTTTTTTGTCTGAAAGTCGTCCAGCCCTGCCTCTTATCAAGGTCTGGGTAGAAAACGTTGGGGAAGTTACGGCACTCGTCGACTCGGGGGCTAGCGTTAGTGCGGTACGGCTAAGCGTCGTGCGGAAATTTATGGACCCTCATCGGAAGGCCACGAAAACTAAACTGAGAGGCGTCGACAACAAGCTAGTGCGAGTAGAGGGAGCACTACCGTTGAACGTTAAGTGGAAGTACAACTTTGTCAAACTGAAGTCCGTCACCGTACTAAGGACCGCTCCATTTGCGTTAATCTTGGGTGTGGACTGGATAGTGGAAAGTAAAACCAGCATTCTAGTAAGGGAAGAGAGAATTGAATTAGTCAGGGAAGGGTTAGTTGAGGAGGAAAATAAGGGTGTAGTGGCACAGGAAAGTAGGGAGTTAGATCTAGTAAGGGGGGAGATTAACGTAACGGGGAAAGGTGTAAGGGGGGAGGAAATAGGGTTAATTGAGAGAAATTTAAATAAAGGGTACAGGGAAATCGACGAGGGCGAAGGAAAGAGCGTAGAGGAAGTTTTGACGTAGGAGAAAAAGAGAGGGCGATGGGCGGAAGAGGTGCACATAATTAACGAGGAAAGCAGCAGGGAGGAAACATTTTTGGAGGAAGAGGGGAGTAATGAAGAAGATTTTGACGTAAGCGACGGTCTGATAGAGTCTTTCGCGGAGGAATCGCCTTCAAAACGACGTGGATGGATGCCAGTTAAGGCAGATGGACACCAGGTAGTTCCGCCCAACTCGCTAGTCTTTGTGAAGGGAAGATTGTCGTCAGATGTCTCTGGTACGGCTTTCGTCAAGTTTAATTATTGTTCGAAGCCGGGGAAGGAGTGGGTGATACGTCTGCGCCATACAGGGTTTCATCATTCGAACGTCAGATTATTGCGGGAAAGGTTGAAGAGATGTTAGAAGACGGTGTTGTCGAAGAATCTTTTAGCCCGTGGAGTTCGCCCGTCGTTTTAGTTCGTAAAGCAAAATCTGGTGACTATCGTTTTTGTATTGATTTTAGACGTCTAAATGCGGTAACGAAACGTGATGTTTATCCGTTACCTCGCATCGACGATGTTTTGGACAGGCTAGCAGGTGCGCAATTTTTTTCTTGCTTGGATTTGGCCAGTGGATATTGGCAGGTGCCTGTAGCGTTGGAAGATCGGGAGAAGACAGCGTTTGTCACTCCAGACGGTCTTTATCAGTTTACACGTCTGCCGTTCGGGTTGAGCAATGCCCCGGCGACGTTCCAACGTTTAATGGATAGGGTTTTGGCTGGCTTAAAATGGCATATGTGTCTTGTTTACTTAGACGACATCTTACTGTTTGGCCGATCTTTTGACGAGCACTTGGCACGCCTAGAGTTGGTGTTAACTGCTCTAGAGCGAGCAAATTTGACTCTGAACATTGACAAATGCGTTTTCGGCGCCACCAAGGTGTCCCACCTAGGACACGTAATCGATGCGGATGGCATTCACCCGGAAGGCGAGAAAGTGCGCGCTTTTACTTCCATGCCTGTTACAAATTTAAAATCACTACGAGGTTTTCTTGGACTTGCGTCGTACTATCGGTGTTTTGTCCCTGATTTTGCGTCATTGGCTCACCCTTTGCACGCTCTCCTCAAAAAGAATGCTGTTTGGCGGTGGACGGAACGTCACGAAGGCGCAAAGAGCAGTATTGTTGAGCGTCTTACGACTGCTCCTGTTCTGGCTCATTTCGATGATGCTCTGGACGTAACCATTCAGACTTCCGCAAGTCAAACTAGTCTTGGAGCAGTGTTGACGCAAGATGCTGGTGAAGGACATCGACCTGTGACTTTCATCAGCAGAAGGCTGTCGGACACCGAAACACGATATCACGCCAATGAGTTGGAATGTTTGGCGGTGGTGTGGGCACTCAAGAAATTACGTACCTACGTTTATGGGAGACATTTTTTTGTTAAGGCGGATAGTTCACCCGTCAAGTGGATGATGGGGAAAAGGGATTTAAAGGGGAAGTTTGCGAGGTGGGTGCTTGATTTACAAGAGTTTACCTTCACGATAGAGCATGTGAAAGGTACTGATAATATTGTTGCGGACACACTGTCCAGGAACCCTGCCGACGGCATTGTTTCCCGGCCACATGCCAACCATGCCACAGCCAAACATCAGCCTTTACGTCTCAGATGTTTGCCGAATGGGTAACGCGCTGTCATATTAAACACATTTTGGCCATTGCAGAGCATCCGGAGACCAATGGATTAGTGGGACGAGTTAATCGTACATTAACCCTTGCATTATGCGCCTTCGTCAACGCCGAACATACGGACTGGGACTTACATTTAGCAGCCGCAACGTACGCTATTAATACTGCCCGCCAAGCCACAACCGAGATAACGCCGTTTGAATTAGTGAATGGTCGTCCATCAGTCCTGGCCATAAAGAATCTTTTTCCTTGACCAAAGAACGAACAAGAACCACATGCCACTTATTTGTCATGCGTTTCGGAATTGAGGTCGTCAGCTCGTTTGCGCATTGTGGAAAAACAGCGGAAAAGCAAGGAAAGAACAGATCGAGTTCGGAAGCCGGAACCCGAGCTTCTCCATGGTGACCTTGTTCTAGCTCGACGGAAGCCTAGAAAGAAGAATTCCACCAAAAAATTTCTTCCTAAATTTATGGGGCCATTCCAGGTAGTGCGGAAGCTATCACAAACAACCTACCTAGCCGAAGATCTGCCCGCGCAATGGAAGAAATCATCGTATAGGCGTTTTAACGTCCACGTCTGCCAGATTCGTCGCTTCCATGGTCGGTCGGATGTGGAGTGGGACGCTTCGGAAAATGTGGCAGTCGACGAGTCTTCATCTTCGTCTTCTTCGAGCGACGCATCTCCGTTCGAGTCGGAAGAGCTGCCGCAAGAAAACAGGCCAACAACATCTACTAGAGCTGGGAGACGGACAAAAAGGCCTGCGTGGATGAAAGACTACCACACATAACACGTACACGCTCTTCTTTCTCTATCGTGTTTTTTTTTGTGGGGGGGGGGGAGTTATTGGTTTTATTACAGTGTTTTTTTTTTCTTTTTTTCTTTCTTTTTTTTTTTTGGGGGGGGTGATGATGTCATTTGATGTTTTGTTTTTCTTCTGTTTTGATAAATCGTTGTTTGTTTTCTTTTTTTTTCTCTTTCTTCTTTTTGCTGGGGATGTTATTTGTTATTTATTATTTTTTTTTTGCTTTCGTGAATCGCCGTCATTTGGGTGTAAAGAGTAAAGAGGGGTCAATTTGGGTGTAAAGAGCCGTGAGCCTCAGGGAGAATTTTTTTTTTTCTTTCATTCTCTCGTACTTTTTTTCTCTTCTCCAGTAGTCGGTAGTGTTTTCCCTTTTTGTTTTCTTTTTCTTTTATCTTCCTCTCTCCTGGGCCATTTCGAAGTTCCAGAAAACCCTCTCTGTGTTTTATTTGTATTTTTCACGAGGAACTTCGAGTCAGGAAGGGCCGAATGTTACGAGCAACCCTATATCCTATCATGTACCCCCATCTAGTGTCCCGATTCCACCTCCCCTTGTTAGATGGCAGACCGAAAGGTATGCGACGGGTCGTCTGCTGTCAATCATGTAAGGCAGTTAGTTACCTCGCCGTCTACCAAGTGGTCCTTAGAAGGAGCTCCGCATATTGCTGGTTTCCCTTCGCATAACCCCTAAGTGAATTGTGTTGTACCCCAATTGTGTAGTAAATATACTTGTCCCGTATATCCATCGGATTATTTCATCTTCATCTTCCCCGCTATTCGCCCCATCATCCACTGCTTCTCACGGTCTGGGTCCGACGCCGGCAACATCCGTAACACTTGACCGGTTCTCTTGCTTGCGGGTTTTCCTATAATCCAGACTATGTGCCTTTTCAGCTTAAGTGCTTTGTGCCTCGAATTGGGATAACTGAGACTTGGACGACTTACAAGCTCTTGCAATTTCAGTCGCTTTTTCAGAGTTAGGTCTTTCTCGAACAACAACTTCTCACGGACCTTACCGTCTGCCACACCAAGCACTACCTGATCATTTAAGATTACCGAGGCAGCGTCTCCATACTTGCAGTTTTTTATTAAAGCTTGCAGGTCAACCAGACAAATATCGAACGATTCTCCTTGCTGTTGTTGACGACGCAAAAATTTTAAGCGCTTGTAGTCGTAAAATCGGAATCACCAGCAACAAAAATATTATAATGATTTCATGTTTTGACGAAAATTAAGCATCAAACGATAAATGCAAAGTTTCGTCTTTTTCACACACACCCTCCCCTTTCTAAAAACAAAAGGTTTTAATAGTTATTTACGAGGAAAATAAACGTTCAAAATTGACAAATTTTTCGTCAACCGATAGCTCTTTTCAACAGCTATCTATTTCTATGAAATTTTGTTAAATTTTCAGAAAAGGAAAAAGGTTAAGCGTAATATATTTTTTTCTTTTCATCAGTTGCGTCCATTACAACCTTAGATCGAAAACAACAAAAACACATTTTGCCTTTAAGATTTTTTCCATTTGAAAATGTTGATAACAGTTACCCAAAAAGGGATAGCCCTTACCAAGGGCTATCGATTGCCATTAAATCAGCGAATATCGTAATTAATTTTGCTAATAAATAATTAAAAAATTGTTTCTCTTATAATCGTTTATTTCAATTACCATAACTATTATACATATATATAATAGTAATATATATATATAATTGTATGTACGTAAAAATTTTATATAAAATTGTAATACATATTACTGTTTATATTTTATATATCATCATAGTATTGTAAATATATTATTTCATTGGAAAAATTTATATCAACCGACTGCATATTATTGGCTTCGACAAAATTTAAAAGGCATGCGCTACACGCATTTTTGTTTAACTGGTTTAACTTTAACGGTTTAACCACTAAAGCAACCAAATCAAAGCCCTAGTGGCGACAACACACACATTTTCCGTAAAGAAAACTGTAGGCGCGATTATGTACTAAGTAGTACATATTGCCTTGCGACCAGCCTGTGGTTGGTGGGATAGTGTTTACCCCATGCGGGAAAAATCGACGGTTTGCGATCTGGAAGAACCGCACCGAAATCTAAAATGACCCGACAAATCGCCAAAAATCTTCCCGATTTATGCGGGGCCGACCGCTAAATGACATTTGGCAACTGAGCAAACAAGCATTAGAAAGGCGACATTTAATAACGATTCTTTTCAAGAGGCTAATCTGGCAAGCGTTAATATTTTCTTGGATTTCAACCTGAAGCATGTTACGACGTTCCCTGCTTCAGCTGTAACAGTAGCTTCTAATTGTGTTTCAGTGTAGTTTCCACTTTTTTCAACACATTTTGGCGCGACTTTTGTTTAAATGGAGAGCGTTGTGAAAGCTGTCGGCCTACCTGTAAATTTCTCGGAAGAAGTTGAGGATGACACAGACAAAAAAATAGAAGAAAAAAGTTCTTCCACCAAGTTCGAAAACAGTCGGAAACGACGGTACAGCTCAGACGAAGAATATAGAAGCCGAGAAAGGTAAATGTAGAAAATTTCTTTCCAGTAATCAGTTAATAAACTTATTTTATAAAATTATTTTAGGAAAGATCATTATGAGATTGGATCCCGTTATTGGGCAGATGAAGGGACCAGATCTCACCGCACCAATATTTTGAGAGAACAAGATCATCATTCAAGGAAAAAGAAAGATCACCAAAAAAATTGTAATCCAAATCCCATGAATGAAGAAGGTGTGAAAGAGCAGAAGAAAGAGAAAGAGGTGGATCCGATTATGACACGAACTGGGGGAGCCTACATTCCTCCGGCCAGATTGAGAATGATGCAAGCACAAATAACAGACAAATCCAGCTTAGCTTTCCAGCGTTTATCTTGGGAAGCTCTAAAAAAATCCATTCATGGATTGATTAACAAAGTTAATGTGTCAAATATCTGTTTGATTGTTACATCATTGTTCAAGGAAAACATAATACGGGGACGTGGCCTCCTAACCAGGTCTATTATTCAAGCCCAAGCAGCATCACCAACTTTTACACATGTTTATGCTGCACTAGCTGCAGTAATCAACACTAAGGTACAGTTTTATAGAGTCCATATCAGAGCTAACTAAATGCTAAGTATTCAATGTTCTAGTTTCCCAATATTGGTGAACTGCTATTGACTCGCCTCATTCTTCAGTTCCGTCGTGGATTTCGTCGTAATGACAAGCAGATCTGTATGAGTTCGACAAGATTCATAGCACATCTTGTGAACCAACAAGTGGTAATACCTTTTTGCAAGATTTTTTAAAAATATTTTATTTGTTCTTTTTCCCCTTTCTTTTATCCTATCTATTTATTTTGTTTATTTTTCCAGGCCCATGAACTTTTGGCGCTAGAGATTTTAACTCTTTTACTAGAAAATGCGACAGACGATTCAGTTGAAGTAGCTGTTGGTTTTTTGAAAGAATGTGGACAGAAGTTGGGTGAAGTGTCTCCAAGAGGATTAACTGCCGTCTTTGATCGCCTTCGTCATGTTTTACATGAAGCTGATTTAGACAAGCGTGTTAAGTACATGATTGAAGTAATGTTTCAAGTACGGAAAGATGGTTTCAAGGACAATCCTGCGATTGTGGCGGAATTGGACCAAGTGGAAGAAGAAGATCAGTTCACTCATCTGATGTCAATTGAAGAAGAAAAGCTTGACCCTCAGGAGATGTTAAGTAATATTATCAATTTCATGACTAATTCAAATAGTATAATAATCTATTGTTAATTAATTGCTGTACTTCACTGTTATTCTGCAAATTGTGCTATCCATCCATTCACATCATGTTACAGTAGTTTAGTAACCTCGATGTAACATCTACTGTTGTAGCATAGTTTTAAATAGTCCTTTACTGTTTTGTTTTCACACTATGTTTAATTTCTATTTTAGATGTTTTCAAGCATGATCCAGAGTATGAAGCCAATGAAGAAAAGTATCAAGCTGTTAAAATAGAAATCATAGGTGACGATTCTGGCGAGATCGATGGTTCTGATGAAGATAACGAAGAATCGAGTGAAGAAAGTGCGTCTGAGGAAGAAGCCAAAGGTAAAGAAACAAATATTTGTGTCATGTTGACTTGGTGTTTTCCGTTCTGTTTCTGTCTTGTTTTCAGAGGGTGACATAGTTGACGAAACGGAGACCAATTTGATAGCTCTTCGTCGAACGATTTATCTCACTATCCAGAGTAGTTTAGACCACAACGAATGTGCTCATAAAATGATGAAAATGCAAATGAAGCCAGGACAGGAAATTGAGTTATGCCACATGATTTTGGATTGCTGCACGCAACAGAGGACGTACGAGAAATTCTTTGGACTTCTAGCGCAAGTATTACATCATAAATTTGTTAGAAAAGGTTTTGGAATGTAATGTTTTTCTCGTTTCTTAAGAGGTTTTGCCAGATTGATAAAGCTTACATTCCACCATTTGAACAAATTTTCCATGATACATACGATACAATTCATCGGTTGGATACTAACAAGTTACGAAATGTGGCTAAAATGTTTGCTCATTTACTTTTCACGGATGCAATCAGCTGGCAAGTTATGACTAATGTTCGACTGACGGAAAAAGATACTTCAAGTTCTTCAAGAATATTTCTTAAAATTTTGTTTCAAGAACTGGCAGAGTACATGGGTTTGAGCAACCTGATTCTTCGACTTAAAGATCCGTAATTGCATTATTTCTTCCATTTTTATTATTATTTTTATTTTACATTAAGAAACTCAGTTCCTAAATCAAAATTCGTCTTTTTAGAACTTTGCAAACACATTTTGAAGGCATTTTCCCCCGTGATGATCCCCGGAACACTCGATTCGCCATAAATTACTTCACTTCAATTGGATTGGGAGGCTTGACGTAAGTTTAGCTTACATATTTTAAAAAGTTGAGACCAAAAATAAAGGTTTGCGTATCATGCAGAGACGAGCTTCGTGAACATCTTCGAACGCACCCTAAACCGCCACCGGTCACAGTTCCTGCGCCGGTATCTACACTGTCAGCTGCGGCCGCACAGTTATTGTTGGAGTCATCCGATTCCGATTCAAGTTCATCTTCTTCCTCCTCGTCATCATCGTCGTCATCATCATCATCAACTTCATCGTCCTCCTCGAGTGATGGAAAAGGCAGAAACAAAGGTTCGCGGAAGAAACTGCGTTCTTCAAATAATAAGTCGAAATCGGAAAGTCGATCAGTCCGAAAACTAAGCCCCGAAGAGATCCGGACTAGAGATCAGCCATCCGATCACCATCAAGGTGATCGAAACAGGAGCAATCGACACTTCAATGAAAAAGAATCTAAAAGTAGTTCGCGCCGATAAGGTGAAAGTGCTGAGTGCTTTATGTTCATGTTGCAATGAAATATACTTCTTTTACCTCCCGTCATGAATTTCTACAGATAATTGAAAATCGACATTTTAATGTTACCACTTTAATACCATACATTCTGGAAGACAAAAGAGGAAAATATTAAACACAAAAAGAACTTTGTTGTGAATGCAACACGTCAGCAAAAAGAAAAGGTGCAGTAAGAGTAAATTTTGCGTTTTGAATTTGCTCACTTATAAGTACTAATTTCGTTTTGGACTGAATTTGTTTATAATGTTCTATCATTCATACTTAACGAGAACATTCATACTTAGCGGGAAAAATTTTATTTGCATAAGCCTGATTATTTAATTTTATTATTATGCCCGCTAGCTCAGGTCTCTTAGCAGGAGAAGGTCTTCGTATTTTCACATAGAAAACCTTGAAATGTATTAACCATAGTACAACCGCAAGCGATATGGGATGTATCATCGTTATTCGATAGGGGATGAAGTTCTCGTTTTCCTTTTTTTTTGTCCAAATTTAGTTTTCATTTTTCAGGTGTATGTGATGCGCTCTATTATCACGGCTTACCTAACAATTAGACACTGTGCAGGAACTTCAACTACAATGCTAAACACAATACACTTGTAAAGTACCGGCCATTCAGTTGGTTTCACAGTTTTATTTTATCGAGGATTTTATTATTTTTTTTATAACTTGGGTCAAGTATTTAGAATATACTGTACTAAATGACACGGCCACGGATAATTCCAAACGTACAGTACGTCTTGTGTGCATTCGTAATATAGCTAATACTGGAAGAAGAAATCGAATTTCGAATAAGGGACGGATTAATTTATATTATACCCGTGAATAAATGGCAAACCAGTAGGCACTTTGGATTGGTAAACAACATACTCATGACCAAAGAAATGCAAAAGAGTCATTTCTTCTTCAAACACGCGTTCATAAAAAAACTTCCAAGATGCGATCAAGTATGCAACAGAGCACAATGGATTACATAAAATAATTTGTGTACCGATGGACCAATAAAACCATCCTACATAACTCGGATGACGGCACAGGCTGTAGATGCCTCCAGTGACAAGTTGGTGATGTTCTTCACGCTGGGTCCTGATAAGATGATCAAAATTATGGAAGGCGGTCAGCATGGCAGTCTTCCTTACAATTTCTCCTCCAATACAAAGAAACAGACCAATTCCGCTTATCCAATAATTCTTCTTTAAACCTTAGAATTTTTTAAAATTAATGGTAACATAAAAAATCATGGCAACAAAGATCTATTCTCACCTGGGAAAAGCCACAATTCAGTCCAATATTCAACCCAAGAAACTAAGGCTGCTATACCATATGCTTTACTGTGGTTAAGCAAAAAACTTTCAGGTGTTAGGTTTTGGGGCCTTATTACTGATGTCACAACAAATTCAGAAAAGTGGAAAAAAGACATAATTGAAATGTACCTGTAAAAAAGTAGGTATTTACATTTTAAATGCCAACCAATGGTGCAAAACGTTACATTACGAAAAAAAATAAAAAGCAGAGAAAATCTTATCAGAACTTACCATCCTAATGAATGATAGTTTGTACTACAACAAGATGTAACTGTAATTCCCAATGCTTGGCCTATCCCAAGTAGTATGGATCTCCAAACAATCTGCAATAAAAGAATTAAATTCATTAAGATGTTTACCTGAACATTTCGAGTTTTAAATTCAAATACTTCAAAAATTTGTCCTTGACAACAAATTCGTGATGACAGACAACTGATTATTAACAGGACACATGAAATGAGTATGGCATAATGAAGTCCAATAGTAGGTTTTTCTTCATGAGCAATTTCCGGTGAATGCAAATGAAGCGCGACGAAAACAGTGATGATGAGATTAAGAAGGAAAGCAACCACAAAACTAAAGCACCCTATTTTCCCATGAATATGCATGACTTGTATAGTTGATATATAATAAATATCTTTGACAGAGGCTAATTATGACTAGTCTTCAACAAGAAACGGATGTTACTGACTTCATGGCGGAGAAAGCGCTCAATTTACTGTTAGAATTATACCCACAAAATTTACAAATAACAATCCTAGCATACAAGAGTAAGAAACATATTCCACAAGAAAATTATTCACGTCTACTAAAATCATGACAGCGTCGTTACTCCATTTTTTTCGGAAAATCCTGCGAGATTGCCAAACGAGCTTAGAAGTAATGTCTAGCAGACGAAGTATGGCAGGCTTCAGCTAGGGCTGGGCTCCGATCGTTTTTTATCGGGGCAAAACGCGGTTAATCGGGAAAAAAATCGTCAAACCATAGATAAAGACTACTGGTTCGTTATGTCCATAAGAGAAATAACATGGGCTGCTGACGCAAAAATTTTGGGTACCCTTCCTACGATTTTTTGGATCCTTACTCTGCTTGCAGTGCCATCAAGTGGAGGTTTTTATCACTACTGATGGTGTAAATAGCTTTCCACCAACCGCCATTGTTCGTGGCAGTTTGTGGCGTCCTGAAGCTAGATTTGGCTTGAAAATGGCGTTCCCTAAAGAAAATAAGAATAGGATAGGTTTGTACAGTTTGATCTATGGAGTGATCGTTATAATGTTGAGAGACCAAAGTAAATAATAATTGAATTTAAAGGTTACGATATGAAGGGCAGCTTTAGTAAATGGAAAAACGGAAAACAAGAACTTGAAAGTGCCGTGTAACCATAATTTGAAGAAAATTGAGTCAAAAAATCAAGAGCCTGAAGAAAAGCGAGGACCAATTGACATCGTTTCTCTTAAAAAGTAACTCTTCTGAAGGTCTTTTCATTTCTAGCTTGTTAACCAATATTCCAACTTGGGATGTTTCTATAGTTCAAGATCTCGATAGTGCAAAGTTGGTTTGGACCACAATAGTCCTACCCAAAAAATTTACACCAGGAACCATGCTTCCAATTCTGAAAGAACTGCAAGATCGTCTAGCAGCTAAGCTGTCATAATTCACAGGTATGTGTTAATCTTTATATTTAAGGAAGACCAGCCAGCCAACTTATATCATCTATTTTCAGGAAGAAAATGAAACCCTAACTAGAACAGAAGTTAAATAAATTGAAGAAGAAAAAATTAAAAGGGAAAAATAAGAAGGTAGCCGGTGAAATAGGACTGAAACCAAATAGGACTGGAGAAATAGGACTGAAAATTTTCAGTCCTATTTCTACCGGAGAAATAGGACTGGGAGAAATAGGACTGACTTTTAAATACTTTTAGGACAGTCCTATTTCTCCACGCCATCGGTCCTATTTCTCCTTGGCCTCAGTCCTATTTCTCCTTAGAAATAGTCCTATTTCTTTTGTTTTGTTCCAATAGGAACGATATGCCTCCAATCCGGTAGGCAACATATTGCGTCAGAGCGTCGGCTTATATCCATTTCCCTTTGCAAAAAACCGATGGTGTTAACGCGTTACTTAAATGGTTCACCAAACATTTATCTCTTATCATATTTTAATTTAAATTGCAGAGTACCCTGAAACATACTATGTCTAATATAGTTCATTTAGTAAAATACTACAACGGCTACACCAGAAATATTTATTACATTTTTCTTACTTTTTAGTGCATAAAATGTTTTCCAGTTGAGTGCAACTGGGAAAGTTAATTACCCTAATAAATTGAGACAAAATTAATAAACAATTCTGTTTTAGTTTTAATTGTATTTTATTCAATGAACTGTATTAAATACAACATATTCCATGTGCACCAGCGATTATAATTAAAATATGATAAGAGATAAATGTTTGGTGAACCATTTAAGTAACGCGTTAACACCATCGGTTTTTTGCAAAGGGAAATGGATATAAGCCGACGCTCTGACGAAATATGTTGCCTACCGGATTGGAGGCATATCGTTCCTATTGGAACAAAATAAAAGAAATAGGACTATTTCTAAGGAGAAATATGACTGAGGCCAAGGAGAAATAGGACTGAGGCCAAGGAGAAATAGGACCGATGGCGTGGAGAAATAGGACTGTCCTAAAAGTATTTAAAAGTCAGTCCTATTTCTCCCAGTCCTATTTCTCCGGTAGAAATAGGACTGAAAATTTTCAGTCCTATTTCTCCAGTCCTATTTGGTTTCAGTCCTATTTCACCGCCAATCAATAAGAAAAATGACTTCCAAAATTGTGAAACTTTCAAAAACCACCAAGGCAGCATCTGTGTCAGCAACCTCTGATCATACAGAGTTTCTCAAATCAGAAATTTCTAAGCCAAGAATAACAAGTACACTGCCAAAGCCAATTTTTAACAGTGAAGGCTGCCTGGTTTGCAGCAAATTTGGTTTTGGAGAACTAATTACTCCTTTACCCATTCTGAAAAAGACCTCTTTCGATCCAAAAGCAGCAATGATTAAAATAAAACAAACGTCAAAGAAAAAGTGAAAATCTTGGAAGGCAAAGGTGAAGTTGAGAAGGCAAGAAGCATTGAAGGGAAACAGGCATGGGAAGGTTCTCTGCAAAGAGCTGAAGGTGTTAGGGTAAACTTTCAATTTGACAAAAAAAAATTTAAGATCTTCGAAAATGTTAACCTTTCTGTGTTACAATAGGTAAATGACGATGTGAATTGCTTGCTAAAAAATTTTAAAAACGCGATAAAACCAAATCACAAAGTAAAAATAAGTGGACCAATGCATTGAAGAACAGAAAAGGAGAAAAGCTAACATTAAGAAACATGAAAAGAAAGAACCCAAACTAATGAAATAAGGCCAATTTATCGTATTAATGAGCGATACTGACTCTTGGATGAGTTAACTCGTGTTCTATTATGTCCAAAACGTGTTATAGTTTTGTATTAAAATACACTGGCATGCTTTCCATGTTCGTGGAAAATTTTAAGTAACAAATCTTTGATTCATTTAAAAAGTTTTAATGGCTTAATCATAAACATTAACCACAGACACATCACATTAATCAACTTAACATTAATCACAGACTCAAAAATAAAGGTCTTTCATGGTGGAAAATAATTAAAATTGATTTTTCATTATTAGTAACTTTGTTAGCATCAAGACATAAGATTTTAATATTATTCCTATAAACATTATTTATCAAATGTTAATAATAATGAACTAGCCTACATGTAAACATATACTAGTTTTCAACATCCGCCAAAAGTCCCTCAACCATATTTCTATTGGCGTTCATGCATGTAGTTCTTTCCTTTGTCCGCGAGAGGCACTGTAACTAGAGTAAGCATTTGGCTTTTTCTGCGTCAGTAGGAATAGGGCTAAAAGCATAGTACACCACGAACCAGTCGTCTTTATCTATGGTCAAACGGTCGGTTCGGTTTAGCCATTTTCGACTGCGGTTTGGTTTTCGGTTTGGAACTGGGCATAACCGGTTTGAACCGCCATTTAAAATCTCTTTTGAAATTTCACGGAAAATTTCAAATCAACCAATCATCACTAACTGTTGTGAGCATAATGCGGTCTACAACTTGTTATAAATCAAATTTCCGATCAGACTTACCGTGATCGCGATTGAAAATTGGTCGATTTTTCCGCCATCTAGCGACAAGACTGTTTCCGATTTATTGCCCTGTGCAAACCGTATATCCGCGGTGCAAGCCATGTAAAACTACGGGAACAAACCATCAAACCGCGGTTCCAACTGTCAGAAAACAAAGGGCAAACCGAACCGCACCGGTTTGTCCTTTAAAAAAAAAAACGCGCGGTTCGGCCAAAATCGTGCCTGATCGTCGCGGGGCCGAGCCCCAGCTTCAGCAATCTAAAATCATAGACAAAGACCACGTCATTTATCTCTAGCACAATTAGAATTAACTTTCGGGATCGTTACACGATCCCTCTAGTAATTAACAATTCAAACTATTAACTTCATGATTTTTAACCAGACAACATTTAAAATAACTTTTGCAGCGCTGCATTGCATACAGTACCTACACAAAGTTTCCGGACAGCCGAGAGCGGCTTATGGAAAAACCAGTTTTTGTAAAATTCGCAGAAAATACAATAATCGTCTGATGTAGATGATTATTGGAATGAAATTGTTCGCAAAAAAAACTTTTATATAGGGTTTTTTTTTGCGAATTTTTAATTCACGGGCAGGGCCGTTTAAAATTGGGGGATAAAGTTTCCGGACAGTCGAGAGGGCCAGTAGTGAATGGGGCTACTTTGGCTCTCATGTACGCGACGATAAATGGGGCTACGAGGGCGTTATAGGGCTTAAAAAAAAGAGCATCACTTAAACTATAATCTAATATGAGATTTTGCATATCATGCCATATGCAAAATCACTCTAATTTTGAGTTAGAAACGGCAAATTTTTATTCCAAGAGAATTTGCGCTATCTTCCCAGCCCGCATAGTTGCCGATTTTCCTATTCATCTACATAATAAATCGGGCTTTCCTACTTATTTACTTTTTAAATTGGAGCGGAAAATATTCAAGGCCGCTACGGTGGCAACAGTAGCCGCTATAGGCTCAAAAAAATATTTTCCGCTCCGATTTATTATGTAGATGAATAGGAAAATCGGCAACTATGCGGGCTGGGAAGATAGCGCAAATTCTCTTGGAATAAAAATTTGCCGTTTCTAACTCAAAATTAGAGTGATTTTGCATATGGCATGATATGCAAAATCTCATATTAGATTATAGTTTAAGTGATGCTCTTTTTTTTAAGCCCTATAACGCCCTCGTAGCCCCATTTATCGTCGCGTACATGAGAGCCAAAGTAGCCCCATTCACTACTGGCCCTCTTGACTGTCCGGAAACTTTATCCCCCAATTTTAAACGGCCCTGCCCGTGAATTAAAAATTCGCAAAAAAAAACCCTATATAAAAGTTTTTTTTGCAAACAATTTCATTCCAATAATCATCTACATCAGACGATTATTGTATTTTCTGCGAATTTTACAAAAACCGGTTTTTCCATAAGCCGCTCTCGGCTGTCCGGAAACTTTGTGTAGGTACTGTATATAAATATTGAATATTAATGTTAAAAACTTCCCTTCTCTATGGATGGCGTTTTGTAGTACCAAATTTTATGATTTGGAAAGAATTGAGCAACCAATGTTTTGACGATTTACAGGAGGGACATTGACTTTTATTAAATTTTAGGGCGTCTTCTTCAAATTCATACGGAAATAACATAACGCTAATAGAAAACATATGGAATGAATGTAAAAGTAAGAAATTCGAATGTTATGTGTAGGTTAATCATTTAATACCACCAAACATTGTTATTCGCATCAAGCAACTGAAAATCAGAAAGCATTTGTTAGGGTATCTTGGTGTTACAAAGGGTGCCGTACGAATCC